>NC_140177.1:92855881-92918381 GCF_963971535.1 Notolepis coatsorum
ATTGCTAAATAAGGCCCAAGCCCAACTACAGGTTTTGAATACATTTCATAGACCTGAGAGTCATGGTGTTTACTAAAGGGATTACATGGAGGCATGGTCCCTCCGTGAAACCCAACGCTTCCAAGCGAGAGGGGAGTAAGGAGGGTGAGAGAGAGATGGAGGAAGAGAGATGAAAGAAGAGAGATGGGGGAAGAGAGATGGAGGAAGAGGGATGGAGGGGGCTCTGTGTCTTGCTGTGTCATTCAACCCCAGCGTTACTTCTCTCCATGGGGCATCTGGTCTGATATCATTATTAGTAGTATAACTAGCACTTCCTCAATTCCTCCAAAATATTACAGCTGCATAATCCATTGGCATTAAAAAACAACATTTAGGGGCGGTCAGGTGGCGTAGCGGAGATTGTGCTCGTCACCAATGCAAGAGGCTGCGGTCTCGACTCCCGGAGAGTCAGCATTGCCTTGGCTCTGGCTGATCGCTATACTAACTCGTTTGGCTGAGATGGGGGAGGGGAGCCGTGGGTGGGTCCTGGGCGTTGTGGACAGCGACCCCTACAGTTCGGTCGGGGCGCCTGCTCAGCAAGGGTAGGATCTGGAGAGAGGTAGTGCGACCTTCCACACGTTACACTCTCCCGGTGAGAATCTGGCTGCACATGCGTCGGAGGAAAGCATGTGACAGTCTCCGACCTCTCGGACCAACAGTAGGGGAAAGTGCGCAACAACCAGGAAGGGGGTTGGGAATTGGCATAACGACTAACAGTGGGATGGGAGAAAAATCAGGAAAAGAAGGAGGGGGAAAAAGATAATAATAAAAAAAAAGAAAAACATTTAAAGCCGTAAATAAAATATCAAAAAAATCATTTAAATGTGTTTTGTATGTAAAGCGCTATATTGTATAAATAAAGTTGACGTGACTTGCTGCATGTGGTGACGAAAACCGCTGAGAATCTTTGCATATAGACTTTTCCGGTTTTAACTTGAATTGAAGGTTTGATGCATCATGGCTTTGAGTAATTTCCATGGGCCCATATCATTCATACAGAAAATAGAGTAAGAATTCAGAATGCAATGTATAATTAAAACAAAATTAAAAGTTCTGGAATTGTGGTTTTATTATACTATTTTGGAAAAATGTATTCTGGCCTTCAGCTGAAAACCCCTGCATCAGCTTCAGTTCTGGGTGCGTCGACAGAAACAGGATTACTTTTAAAGGGGAAAATCCACCCTAAAATATAATTCATATATGTTATTTCTATAATACTAGCTCAGTGTTGAATTTCTAATATTTTATTTATAAGTCTCTCCTTAAGCTGAATGCCAGAGAGACAGGAGTCTAGTGGGGCAGTAAAACCAATCCTTTCACCCGTCGACCTGGAAACAGTAACGCATTCATCACATCACGCCTTGACTACTGCAATGCCCTCTACACCGGCATCAGTCAGGCAGCCATGTCCCGCCTCCAAATGGTACAACACTCGGCAACTAGGTTCCTTACCGGCACCAAAAAAAGGGCACACATTTCACCAATTCTAGCCTCCCTACACTGGCTCCCAGTCCCACTTAGAATAGACCTAAAATCCTCCTCCTCACCTTTAAGGCACTATCGGGTGCAGCACCCCTATACATCACCGAGCTCATCACCCCCTACGCAGCACCCAGGTCACTAAGATCATCCAACCAGGCTCGGGCTGGTCCCCCCCCCCCCCCCCCCCGCACCAGACTCAAAAAGAGAGGCGATCGCTCCTTCAAGGCCATGGCCCCCAAACTGTGGAACCAGCTACCTCTGGAGATCCGATCTGCCCCCTCGCTGGAGACATTTAAGGCCTGTCAAAAAAAATAAAAAAAAATGATTCCCTAGCCTTCAATAAACCCTGATTCTCCCACACCCTAACTCACACACTCCCATGCAATTTTATCCTGCCCCTGCCCCCTCCCCCTTGTATCTCTTCTTGTGCTCCTCTGTCCCCTGTGTGCTATCCTGTACTTTGTGCTCCCCTATCCGCTTGTTGGCCTACTGTTGTCCTATTCTCTGAATGTACTGTCTTGTCCTGTTGTGCCTTTTTCTATTTCTGTATTTGTGTATTTTATATTATGACATTGATCTTATGCTTTGATTGTACAGCACTTTGGTTGGCTCTTGAGTTTTTAAACGTGCTTTATAAATAAATTACTTGACTTGACTTGGAATAGTGGAACAACTATCAGGACAATGTGACATTGCTCATGGTGATTCTACTGAGATATTCATTCTGATTCAGATCTGTAAAAGTAATTTGGAAAATTCTGAGTCCACAAAGTCGGTCACAAATTCATTGTCAATGGAACAACTTTTCGAATTCGAACAAAACTTTTCAAATTCAAGCATTGGTGCTCTGATGTCCAGCTTAGGGAGACGTTTGTCCGTGTTTATACCATAGAGCAGTGATGAGGGGTCATGTGTACCTGAGGGGGTTCCAGGGGGTCCACCGAAAAATTGAGAAGAGTTTGATTTTACTATAATTTACTGTAATTGACTAGAAGTTAGCCAAATAAGAGAATGTATGAGAATAACTATTTGGATCATAGGTTTCAAATAAATTCAATTAAAATAAAATACTTTATTTATCCCTCAAGGGTCAATTGAAGGCAAGATACAACAACAGTAGACATTATACAGTAGATAGAGATAATAATAGGTAGAATAATAAGAAAGAGGAAATAAATAAATATATATATATGGGGCCTCTGGTGATATACACATGCATTAGGGGTTAGAGGCCCCATGACGATATTGTAATATCACGATATTGCAATATATTGCAATGTATTACCTTTTTTCAACCTCAAAATGATGTCCCCAACGGAAAACGTTGTTAACATCTGCAATAAAGATGTGCATACATAATCTGTTTTATCTAATAAGATAATGTCTTCAGTCTGTTCACCTCATTCCAATCATTTTTATTGCAGTAAAAAGATTTCTTAATTTTAATCTTATTTTTATGTTATTCAAAAAATTGATACTTGGTGTTACTGTATCAACATAATTTCGGCACACAAAATATCACAATATATTGCTGTATATTCTTCTCCTCGACTGCTGTATAGACAGATGTGGATCATCATAATCATTTCTAACAACAAAGATCTTTTCAGATGGGAGGTCCCTGAAACTAAATCTCATAAAATGGGGTTCTATGGCCTAATGTGTATCAATCTGGGGGGTTGAGAAGCACTGCCATATATATTGACTGAACTGTCCAAGATCATTAGAACAATGTACATTATGTTTTAGGTGTGGACCCAATTTGGGATTGCGGTATGGTTTTGTTTACATTAGTGATTTATTGTTATTTTTTTTCCAGACTGAAATTCATCATCTGAGACTAATAAACATCTGAGAGCCGTATGAGCTAAACACCACTTTTCATGACTTGTTTGTTTACATTGGTAATGTTTTTAATATATATATAATATATTTTAATATATATATATATGAATAAAACAGACCTGTACTCTGAGTGATGTACTAAAAGGGGTACTTTCTATATCCAAGTCAAACTCCTCAAGGACATTCTTGAATAAATGGACTGCAGAAATGGTAAATGGACTGCATTTATATAGCAGTATATAACTTTTATCCAAATCGCTTTGCAATTTCTGTCTCACATTCACACACTCACACACAAACGCACACTCACAGACACACGCACACTCACACACACTGATGGCGGAGGCAACCATGCAAGATGCCAACCTGCTCGTCGGTAGCAGTTAGGGGTTGAGTGTTGAGCTCAAGGACACTTCGACATGTTGCCTCTAACTGGGCAACCGCACGTTTTGATGGACAAATAAATAAATACCTTTAGAAGAGATTTTAAACTATTTAGAATTTTGTCATTGTCATTTTGTTACCATCGAAGGGCTGGCATTGAATGGATTAGTCCATTATATAAATTAACAGCCAGACAGACTAAAGTAGGTGTGAATTGAATGATTTCAATCAATGGAGTTGTTCCTCCTTTTTCACTCCTCCTCTCCCTCTTCGTCATGCCTCTAACCCTCTCTCTACCCTTTCCTCTCCGACTCTCTCTCCTTCCCCCCTCTCTCTCACCCTCCCCCCCCCCCCCTCTCCCTCTCCTCTCTTGTTTGTACCTTGCGTGACACCAGAGCGGCTTGCATGAGGGCAGACATGCTACTCTGATGAAAAAGCAGGCAGTCCCGGCCCACACTCGTAATCCCCCCCCCCCCCCCCCACTCCCAGCTCCATACCCTCCACCAACGGTTCATAAAATGGCAACCACTAAAATATTCACCCTTCTGATAATATCCGTGTTTGCAGGCACGCAAGGCTTGGAGCGCCGGCCCCTGTGAAAAGGGCGCGCTGGGCTTTTGACACACTGCTACACTGTGTAAGCTGATGTTCGAAGGAGGAAGGAGTTATATGACCCTACTGTTTCCCCCTGGAGACAAAATAGGGCTTGCCAGCTCCCAAAATAGTTCATTATAAGGCTAGTGACATGGTTTTAGATCCCGAGACCTGTTGACAGGTGTTTCTAGATACGTGATCAACCCCACCTTGCGTGTGGGGCAGTGAACCCAAGACTTGTTGCACATAAACAGAGGTGTTCTAATTAATTGAATGACTCAGATAATTGGATTATTTTGATTCATTGTTGGATGAAAATGATTATGATAGCAGCTGTACACTTAACATATCAACAGATATCCATACAATCAGGGCCGGACTGGGGAAATAATTCATACCGGGAGATATAGCGCGAAATATAGCCACAATCAGGCCACTTTTTAAGCGGGGGTCTGGGGGCCCCCCACACAGATTTTTTTTGTTACAAAGACTTAATTTCCTGCATTCTGGTGAATTTGAGTGCATGTGAATCACAAACTAATGAGCCAACAATTGCTTAGTACAATGTACTGTTATGAACCTCAAATAAAACTGTTGTGGCACTAGCAATGCTACTCTCCACCTTCAAAAAGAAAAAAGCAAGAGCACAACATATTTTTCTATTTACTATTATAATACAGTTAACCACTCTCTCCACCTATTCAAACAGAGCAAGAGCACAATACCATATTCACTTTACTGATGCACTACCCATCAACAGTAAAAATAGCCCTTTACACAAACATTAAATAACAGACCTTTCATTACAATACTATAATAACAGTAGCCACTGCCAGAATAGTGACACATGTATCGCGTGTGGTGAGCACACGCATGCATGGACAACGAAGACAGAAGATTGCGTTGTCTCAATCATTTTAACTATAAAATGAGCTCAAAGTATGAGCTCACTGACAAAAAGCATCAATTGTCAAATAATATTGATCACATTAACTAGACTAGATGTTTTTGAGGAAATTAGAAAGGGAACAACAACTTAACCCTTGTGTCTGATCAGATTCTTATTTTTTTGATAACTTTGCAGTGATTATGTTTGTAGCCATTGTGGCAAAGGTGTGTAATCTTTGAATTATCTTGGAATTATTTTGACTTTCTATTTCATAAATTGTTTATTCAACTTCAGCCCCAATCATAACCACCACATATTGTTTTTTGTAATGTCAGATTTAACAACTCCTTTCAGAAAAGTGGGAGTGTGCCATCTGCCATTCCATTCGCCGCCTCCGCTGTCAATCAGTTGTATCGCCTGGTCCCGCCTCCACCAATCACAAGCGGCAGCACGGCTCCATTGTGTGTGTGTGATCCGTGTGAGGGAGAGAGAGTCAGATAGTTCTATATCGTACTAGCTTCCGCTCAGCGTCATCTGCACATATCTCACTTCGTGCATATGCACTGAATAAAAACTCACAATGTACCTTTACATACCAACATTCGTCTGGCCACACCCCTATCCGCTACCTTCATAAGCAGGTGTGTGGCCCCACACTCGCCTCCTTCTTCACTTTCACCACAAGAGAGTGCCTGTATACCAATCACTTGACAAGGGTATTAAGCTGAAGAAAGTTGAGTTACGTGTTTACATTGTTTCTTACTTTTTTCTTTCTCTCGTACGCTGATGTTGGGTTAGAACCTCCGACTCAGCGGCGGGATGCCCTGCTATCAGCCACATCGGAATGTGGCTCTGCGATGTCCAGTAGTCTGCCGCATGTGAGGGACGCAAGCTCGGTGGGGGAAAGTATGCAGGGGGAACTGCATGCTTTGTTTCCCGAGCTCATGGCGGCGGCGGCAGTCGCAAACGGCGTGCCGCTGCCGCAGCCACTGCCTGTTCCTGTCCCTGATGATCTCATAGGTCATTTATGGCAACGTCGTCCTGTGAGAGAGACGGGCGTTGTCTGCCCATTTTTCCCCTCGATGGAGGCCTACGTCCGTCAGGGACAGGTGGTCTCCCACATCACGGGCCTCACTCCCGCCTACGTGTGAGTCACGAGGGTGGTGGGTTTGGTAGAAGGTATGAAGGAGGGGGTGCCTCGGCTTGATAGGCCGATGGCAGCTCTCCTTTGTCCTGAGGTGGTGTGGGAGCCTTTACGGAAGCCGGTTCCCCACGGGAAATCGGCGAGGCGGTTGGCTTACTGGAGTGACCAGTCATTCATCTCCGCGACTCAATCCCTGGCTGCCACGTCTAACATCGCGCAGCTGGCGAGATTCATGTCCGGGATAATGACGGGCGGTACAGAGCTGACCGAAGTGCAACGTGATCAGCTCGCCCAGGCGGCAGGAGCCATCCTGCATCTGATCCAGCTGCAGGCCGTCGCCGCTGGGAAAGTACGCGCCCTGGCCACTCTAGAACCAGCGCCACATTTGGCTGGAGCAGGCGCGTGTGCCGGAGAGGAAGAGGACACCACTTCTGACAGCACCCCTCTCCGATGTTGGGCTCTTCGGGTCGGCGTTGCAGCTGATGACCTCAACCTGCAGGGAAATGCAGGAGGAGCGGTCCGTGCTCCAGCCTCATTTCCCCCCGCCCGATGTCGCCGGTGGAGTCAGACGGAAGGCTCGTCGTCGAGGATCCGCCGCCGAAGCCGCCGCTGCTGCCGCTGCTGCCACCGCCACTGCCACCGCCACTGCTGGCCCTTCAGCGAAGAAGGCCAGGAGAAGAGAGGGCGCCTCGGCCACTGCAGCCGGCCCATCCACGCTCGGAGGTGACGGTAGGGATCGTCGAGACCAGCCTCCAGTCCTTTACCGTCCCTCCGGGGCTCCCCGGGGTGGCAAACCCCGAGCAGCTCGTGGCAGGCGTCGCTAGTGACTTTTCCCTCTATTGGTTAGTTGTGTGTTCTGTTGCTTAAACAGTGATATTGAGCCACAACACTATTGTGTTGGTCTGCAGTAATGCTCGTGTGTGTAAGGGTACCGCGGTCTTTAGGCCGCTCTCTCTCTATCAAATCTTCTGTGTTCTTTCAACATAAACACGGGTGTCGTGTTCACACATATACAACTTTGGCCTTGTTATAAACCCTGTTCACAGACTTGTCTGTGGCTAGCGTGCATTGAGTTAGCTTAGCGCTGTTCATTAGCATACTGGCTACTTAAGGTATCATATGGCTATTTGTTGTTGTCGTATTCAAGGGTTGGGCTTGCGAGGGGGTACCGGATAAACCCCTCCTTCCCTCTTCTGATTGGTGATTTTTTTTTTTACCCTCTTTTTCATTCTTTTTCATTTACCCTCTTTTTCCCTGACTCCGCACCTATCACGGGCAGTTGAGTCATGGGATTCCCCCCGTCATAGAATACGTCACTGGGCACGTTTCTATTGGACGACGGCTTCCGTGAGTTTTTTACAGACCCATGTGTGGTTCTGTTATTGTCAAGTTGTCGGGGCAGAGCGTAGGAACTTGGTGTTCTGCTACGCTCGATATATGTGTAACTTGAGTCTGTTGGTCACATGGCTCAATGTTACCGTGACTTTTCAATTCATGGCTCACGTGGGAAGTCTCTCTGAGGATTCCCGTCTCCTCCCTGTGGTGAGGTTGGCGGGATGTAAAAATTAAAAGATTTTTCCCTCAGTTTTTCTTTCTTTTTTAATAAAAAGAGGAAAGAACATGAAGCACGACGGCTCCTTGTCGTTCTCCCAGGCGACTTGGAGGAACAATGTCTGGTGTCTTGTTAGACTATCCATTGATGTGTTTGGGTCTCGACGCGTACATAGTGCTGGCTCTGGGTGTTTCTGATAAGAATCACGCATGAGGCTGGTACGCCTTGGTTGCTCGTTATTAAAACTGCGTTTTTATAGGGCAACTGGGATGGAGTTCTCTTCTGAGCGCCCGTTTACTAGGTCTCGACAAATTCTCGTTCATATCTGGGGGATGTTAACGGAATAGATCAAAACATAGGCAGAGGGGTCTCACGCCCTTGGGGTGGGCCACTGAGCGCGGTACAAATGGGACCGTCTGGGTGGCGCCCTCTTTAATGTTTTAGATCGACACGTGTACCTACCCCCTCTCCTGGAGTGGGGATGTCGGCGTGATTAGGGCACGGGACTGGTTCTGGTCACGCTGGTCCAGGTCAGTTAACCCGTTGTCTGCCGGGGACGCAGATCTTCTGTTCTGGTACCCTGAGGGACTTGTGCTTTTTTCAGGGGGAAAAATGCCAGGTCGGCCCGGGTGTCACAGGGTTGGGCGTTATGGAGACCCTTTGTTGGGTACATGTTGTACCCTGTGCTGTCATGAAGGGGCTTCCTTTCGCCCCTCTCTTACGCATGGCGGAGAGGGGGCTGTTGGGGTGGTCTTATAGACCTCCTCTGGCATCCCTGTGTGCTTCCCGGTCCGCCGGGCCCGGTCCGAAGTTGTGTTTCGTCGACCCGTAGGCCTGGGATAACCCCTTTTTGAAAACTGAAACACTTGTACTGCGGTATAGCCAGTGTATACCCGCAGGTGTGTTTTGGAGTTTTTTCTTGAGGGGTTATAGGAACAACCACCGCATGTGGTACCAAGAGGGTGGTTGATTCCCTGGTGTGTTGGAGCAGAGTAAACTCCCGGGTTACCCGGTTGAGTGTGCCCCTGCACGTTCATGACGTTTGCCAATCGTGTCAGCCTTCTCTGCCTCGGCCCCTCTGGAGAGTCAGGGTTTTTTGGTGGAGGCTTTGTCATGGTGCGCAACAATGCCAGCATACGCCCCTTCCGCCGGGGTGCTGTTTTCAGTTGACCCCTTTGGCGCCTGTCTCGTCCGCAGTGCTCCAGGCTCGGGTCAAGTGCCTGCTACCTGGATTGAGGGATCGACCTCTTCTGGAGGTCGTCTCCCCGGTGCGCTGCCTGCTCCCGGTGTAGTGTAGCCTCTTGAGTGCTTCGAGTTACAGCCGTGCTGACTGCCTGAGTATGCCAGGGTCAGTGTGCCAGGTGGCGTGCTAGTGGGGGGAAGGGCCCGCTCTTGGATGGGCCCTGTCCGAATATGCTGGCGATGTGGGGGGCGGTGTCACTAGTGACCGCCTGGTGAGGTCTTGATGCTGTGGCGTCATTGACCTCTCCGGGCCCCCTTTTTCCGGGGGGATCCAGTCCCTTCTGGGTCTGGGTCTTCCTTCGCGCTCCGCTGCTACGGCCTTGCCACGGGGTTGAGTTTGCTCTTGACCCCGTGATTTTGGGGGCGGTAACGAGGTTTGTTCCTTCCGTTCGTTCCCTGGTGGCATGCGGGTTGTGCGTGTGCGTAGTAGTGGGGTCAAGCCACGGTCTGCTCACCCTGTGCGTTGAGTTGCTCGAGTTCCTCTTCGCACGGTCGGATCCGTCTCCCTCCCGTCCTCCAATAGGGAGGGTATCCTCCATTAGGGAGGGTCGGGGGGCTCGGTCCTCCCCGGTTCTGATGGTTGTGGGGGGCCGCAGTGGGGTACATTTGTCGAGCTTCAGCTCCCGCTCAGCTCCCGTTGTGCAGATGACGCTGAGCGGAAGCTAGTACGATATAGAACGATAGGTTATGAATATAACCGTAGTTCTATGAGTACTACGGCCTTTAATCTTGCCTTGTGGTGAAAGATTGGGAAGGAGGCGAGTGTGGGGCCACACACCTGTTTATGAAGGTAGCGGATAGGGGTGTGGCCAGACGAATGTTGGTATGTAAAGGTACATTGTGAGTTTTTATTCAGTGCATATGCACGAAGTGAGATATGTGCAGATGACGCTGAGCGTATTCATAACCTATTGTTCTCCAACTCTGTCGCAGACAGTGAAATCCTGGTTGTTCCCCACCCACCTAGGTTATCTAACTATCGCGCAGCGCCGCCGCCACAACTAGAAACAATGGCCTGGCAAAAAAAATAAATAAAAAATTATAATAAAAAATCTATATAATTTTGGCCACACAATAGTAGCCTACAATATATTTACGTAAATATTTGCCTATTGCTTCCAATACAACCACAGAACACTGGCAGATGAAACTTAATCCATAAAATGCAGAACCAGGGCCACCATTGTGCTTATGTGGACGTAAAAAGACAAAAATGACACAATCGCATGTGAGCATGTAAGTACTGAACAAGCACATTCATAAAGAATGGCCTGCGTGAACAAATAGATACACAAGAATGCATGCATGAGTATGAGCATGTATGAGCATACTTGTGTACATGCACACACACACACACACACCACACACACACACACACACACACACACACACACACACACACACACACACACACACACACACACACACACACACACACACACACACACACACACACACACACACACACACACACACACACACACACACACACACACACACACACACACACACACACAAGAGCATTCTGGGCAGTAAACCATGGTCTATTTTCTACTGTTGACTTGGTCCCGAATTTTCACATGACCGCAGTTTGATCTGTGTTTTGGTTTGTTTTCACAAGTCAAAGGGTACAGCCTTAAGACTCCATTTAGAACATCTCTGTGTAAACTGTATTATATTATATTGTATTATATTGTATTATATTATACTATATTTTGTGGTTGAGAATAAAAAACGTTATATGGCTGGAGTTTTGTTTTTTTCCTTCCTGAATGGCCTTTACAATAACAGGATTTCTGCTGCTTCGCTGTCCACATGATTCATTCATTCTGATTTGTAATCAGGTTTTTAAACTGTCCATAGGATAGTATTGATTCTTAGCGTGAGCTGAAGTTTATTCCAAGAAGCCGGGTCACCAAAACAAAAGGCAGATGTTTCCCAGTTCAGTCTGCACTCCATCGGGACTAAGCATCAGTTCAGTCTGCACTCTGGGAATGGGACTTTAAGCATCAGTCACTTGAGCGTGTCAGATAGGGTTCATAGTGCAACAGTGTGATATAAGGTGGTAATTTCCTGTCAATGACCTTAAAGATAAACAGATATCAATAATTATTTTGCCTCACTGCCAGAGAAGACCAACCCACCTTATCATACAGGATGCAGTGGTGAGTACCTTATCTATCACACCAGTAATACATCTGAGAGCAGAATGATAGTCTACATTTGTTATTTTCCATTTGTTGGGCAGGGCTGATGATGAGTCAGCCTCCGAAAATTATAGACTCACTCACTCACTCACTCACTCACTCACTCACTCACTCACTCACTCACTCACAAATTGTGGAAAAACTTAGTGCTGGGGCATCAATGCCACATACTGGTAAAATATAACCAAACCTCTCCCACTCCAATCAGAAAGCTCAAAATAGCTTGAGTTCCCTGAAGCAAGCCGGGTTGCCCCTTCTCTCTTTCTCCAGACCACACACTCAGTCAAGTAATAAGCGCTGGAATGTAGTGAAGTAGTCTGGCTGGTACGCCTGTGAAACAAACTAAAGCCAAGGCTTCACTAAATGATCAAAGTAGCCTATAGACTAAAGATCTACATGATTTATTCATTTATTATTTATTTAGAAGAACATTACTACCTACCTTGTGACATGAGTATCGTTCATTCATTCACTAATTAAGTCATCCAGTCATTCACTAATTCCTCCACCCACCCATCCATCCATGACGGCAAGGACAGCCATTATAATCACTTGAACTCCTGAGGAACTCCATTGGTTAATTGGTTAATTGGTTAATTGACAGGCTGTCCTGACTGGTTGTTACCTGATGGAATCCCAGGTAGTCTACAATGGTGGAAGAGGTGTAGAAGATGAGTCCGTCAGTGCTGACCACCAGGGCAAAGCCTGCCAGGGACTGGACATAGGAAACACACATATACATGGACGTAAATACCCAGGATAGTTTTATAAATAGAAGGAAATACACAGGAGAGTTTTATACATGGTAGTAAATACACAGTATCGTTTTATATATGGAAGTACTATAAATACCCAGGATAGTTTTATACATGGAATTAAATACACAGGACTTTACCGGGGGGTCACAGAAGAAGAGCGGATCTGTATTTACTGTGATATTGATATTGAGAATGAGTTTCATTTTATGTTTTATTGTCCATTATATTATGAGTTGCATCAAAAGTTATTTGACAGGTGTAAAAACCTCGAGTTAATGTGGTTTATTGATGCAGATAGATTAAAATTGATTTTTGATCACAGGGTATTTGCACTTGCAGAATATTTAGAGAAAGCTTGGGATAAACGTACGAAAAGAACATATGTGATGTATTTACTTTGGCCTCTGATGGTGTGCAATGTGCATGGTGTAGCTTACAAACCTTGGGAAGTGATTGTTATATTCAATTATTGTTTTTGGTGTCTTATAATCCCGTAAGGAATGGGTCGTCGGACGTGACACGAAAATACAATTTTAAAATAAATAAAATTTTCAAACATTCATTCACAGGATAGTTTTATACATGGTGTATATACCCAGCCAGGATCGTTTTGATAGTGTAGTGGTTAAGACCCCTACTGTATTTGTTTTTTCCTGACTCCCTCCACACCCACTGCTGAAGTGCCCTTGAGCAAGGCACTCAACCCCAAATGTGTGTAACTGTGTGAGTGTGAAGCAGGGCCTTGCTGAAAAAGAGATATGTGCTGAGCAAGACTTAAGAGAAACGTTATTATCCCTGGGAGGGAAATCGAGTAATTAGTCAACAGCATTACACGGCAATCGATGTCAAATAATAACATACAAATAAATACACATATAATATAATAAGAGATAATAGAGGCTGGAATACATAAAATCCATCCTACTTTAATTTACCATATAACCACAAATGTCATAAAGTGATGCTTTTCATTCATATACCATCAGTTGTTTGCCCAGAATAATTTGGGGACTGAATCTCCCAGCGGCCCCGCTTTATGTCCCAACCATTTCTACAAAATCACTGCTGTAGATTATACTTTAACACATTCAGAGCCGGCCGGATATGACCAAATTAGGACTTGTAGGCCAGCGCTTTATTCAATGGGAGGACGGGGATATTTGCGAATGCTTAAACTATATCTTAAATTATGGCTATGGGATAATACACCCGTCGCTTATCAATGACTTGCTTGCAGTCAACATGTACGAAACGGATTGTTTTTTCATCTGTACATTTCCGTTTTATACCGTTTTGAATACGAGTATAGTTTTGGAGATTTCTAGTAATTCCAGAGAAAGACACGATAATAGCCCTTTCGTGGAATACACAAACCACCATAAATCGT
Source organism: Notolepis coatsorum (assembly GCF_963971535.1). Taxonomy (NCBI): domain Eukaryota; kingdom Metazoa; phylum Chordata; class Actinopteri; order Aulopiformes; family Paralepididae; genus Notolepis; species Notolepis coatsorum. The sequence continues at coordinate 92,869,405 of NC_140177.1, forward strand.
TTTCAAATAAACGCTAGATTATCGATAGTATAATATGTGTCCTCATGCACGAAGAGAAGCGGGGTCTGAAAAATCGCTTCTCTGTACTTTGGTCGGCATGAACCTCACACACACACACACACACACACACACACACACACACACACACACACACACACACGCACTCACTCACGCACGCACGCACGCACGCACGCACGCTCCGATGGCGGAGAAAGGAACATCTGATTACCCCAAGATTCTTAACATAAAGGCCTTACCTCACATCTGATGTCATGCAAAAAGATTAATCCAATTCCTGATCGCCATTCCAAATAATGATCGCGTCCATTGATCCAACGTTATAGTCCAAAACACATAATCCACGATGCTCCCAGTCCCCCCAGTCAATGCAATAGTATCCAGCTGCATGCCCGAGAAGTAAAACCTGGACCGGACTTATTTATTTGATGCACAGTCCCAGCCAATCCAATCCAATGATGTGCAATACCATCCGGGAGACGATAGGCGGTGGTATTTGCCCTTTGCGAGCTCAGACCCATTCCCAATGATAAGGCTGGATGGATGAAAAATGAATGGATATCGCTAATAAAAGAAATAACGGTTAAAACCCGACTATACTTGTGATTGGCACTCAAGCGATGGCGAGTTAACCCGACTATACAATCCCCTTCCTGGTCGCTGCGCACTTACCCCCCACAGTCGGTCTGGGAGAGTGGAGGCTATCACATGCTTCCTCCGACACACGTCCAGCCAATCAACCGCTTCTTTTCACCTGGCAGCGCAGACTCTCACTGAGAGGGTGTAACGTGTGGAAGGATCACACTACCCCCCTTAATCCATAAAATGCAGAACCAGGGCCACCATTGTGCTTATGTGGACGTAAAAAGACAAAAATGACACACAATCGCATGTGAGCACGTAAGTACTGAACAAGCACATTCATAAAGAATGGCCTGCGTGAACAAATAGATACACAAGAATGCATGCATGAGTATGAGCATGTATGAGCATACTTGTGTACATGCACACACACACACACACACACACACACGCGCGCGCGCCCCGACCGAACTGTAGGAGTCGCTGTTTACAACGACCCGGACCCACCCCTCCAGCTTTCCCACCCTCTAATACAGCCAATTGTATTAGTGTGAACGGCCAGCCAAGCTGGTGACAACGCCGGAGCTGGGCGAATCCAGCGTCTCCGGTGTTTGGTGACGAACGCAATCTCCGCTACGCCACCTGACCGCCCTATCAAGAATAATTTTAATAATATTATAAATAAAAATAAATTTACCAATAGAAATCTATAATACATTTAGATAAATCCCAAACTATTCTAAGGCATAATCATATAGTATGATGCAGTTTGTTGTAAGATTCCGTGTTACATTATCTGAATATTGGTTGCTAATGCTATAGTTTGGCTGGTTACGTTACGCTGTAGTTGGTGTTCTAACATTTTGATACATGATGTGCCCTTTTTAAAATATGAGCACCTGCCCCTCTAAAGATCTCTGCACGGCCCTGACTTTGAATAATAGTGTTGTGTAAGGTTTACTGCGGCTGTCCGTCTACATTTGTTTTGAGTTATTTCCCAATAAGGAGTCCATTTGTTGGGCAGGGCTGATGATGAGTCACTCTCCACAACATTTGTATCTGTTTTGACAAACAGAAGAATGTGGAGGATGAACTCTTGGAACTGACGGACACGTGATCATCCGTAGCAACACTGTTGTTTCTGCCAACGCGTTACGTTAGCTAGGTTATAATCTAAAAACAAGTCGATGGAAAACCCATCTGTTTTCTCTCTGTTTTGTAATGGATCTGTGTGGTCGCTCCCTTAAAGGTATATTTCACTTGTAGAACTTGTCAAGTAGTGACCACTGCTGTCCGTGTCATCAACACCACCATTCCTCACTCCTCATTCACTTCCATTAATTTTGAGGACCAAGCCTCAATACAATACTTCTGTATTATAGTATAAACAAACTATACAGCATTATTGTTCTGTGTAATATATTTTTCTTAGTCAAAGGTACTTTAAAGGAACTATTTCTGGGGCTTCCGGTTTCCACTCAGGTCGGATGGCTGCTTGATTTTTTCGAGCTCAGCGACCACTTCACATTATTCATTATAACGACGTTAATTTCACGCCATACGCTTATAGCGCACATCGTAAGGATGACCAAACAAATATCGAACCCGACAGGAACGTTAAATGAGGCAGAGTTTTTATCAGAACTATATTCCGCAAGGAACTTGAAGCTAGCACGCTGAAGTTAACTAACAGATTGGACTCATTCCAAGCAGAGCTAGCAAACGTGACCACGCGGCTTTCGGGAATGGAAGAGGAGGTGACCACGGTCAAAAATAATTTTGAGTCCAACTCCACCGACATCTCAGCTATTACAGACAATATGTTTATTTATGAACAAAAGGTGGCCGACCTAGATGACCGAAATAGGAGGTGCAATATCAGAGTCTACGGCTTGCCTGAAAGCGTCGAGGGTGATGCACCGATTCAATATCTGGAACTGATGATTCCCAAGTGATTCCCGTCCATCGCCCCTCCGGAGATTGAGCATGCCCACAGAATTTTCAGAAAAGGTCCCCCGGAGAAGGGTGAACGTCCCTGCACATTCATATTCTGCTGCCTGTGTTTCACTGCACGCCAGTCTCTTCTGCGAGAGGCCAGGAAACATCCTCAAACCATGGATAACCATCCACTCAGATTACACCGCCAAACGCCGCAGAGCCTTCTCTTAGGCTATGGACTATGCCCGTAAAAAGGGCATTGAAGTTTTCCTACTCTATCCAGCCACCTTGAAAGTCAAGATGGGCCAAGGTGTTGTTACATGCAACCGTCTCTTCACCTCGCCGACTGAGGCGCTACACTTCCTACGGAGCGGCCATGGTATCCTCCCTGGCCGAGGGGGACGGAGCCGGCTGCGGGAATCGGGGTGTAACAGGCCTGGTCCTGGATGGCCTTCCTGGCCGAGGGGGATGGACCCTCCTCGGCGGAGCCGTCTACGTGAATCAGGGTATAACGGGCCCTGAGCCTGTTGAAGCTAACTACAAGGCGTGCTTGTTATATCTCCGCTGTATTATCTCAACGATGGGTATACATATTGACTTTATTCAAGTTTCACTCAGACGGGATGTGTTTTAACGTATCTGCTTTTTATCGTCTACACATTAAACTCTGCATTGAACTTCGCATAGATTTCTTATGCATATTGACTTTTTTCAAGTTTCACTCAGACGAACTGTGTTTTAACGTGTCTGCCGGCCGAGAGGGATAGACCCCTCTCAGCAGTGCTGTATACGTAAATCAAGGTATAACAGGCCCTGAGCTTGATTAAGCTAAGTTCAAGGCGTGCTGGTTATCCAACTCTCCTAGCTAACACAACCGTTACCACGCGCCTACCATAACTTTTTGGTCCAATAGAGCGGTAATGCTCAAGGTTTATCTCGGCTGTACTATCTCATCGATGGGTATGCATATTGCCTCTTTTCAAGTTTAACTCAGACAAGCTGTGTTTTAATGTATCTGCTTTTCATCGTATGCCCATTGAACTTCGCATTGAACTCTGCATAGATTTCTTCTCTCTGTTGAGCGAAGTGGGTTCCTTTTTCTAAGATTGTTATAATATACCTTACAAAATGTTTGGTATGGTTAAGTTACATAATGTTGCTGTGGTTGTTATGCTCAGTCATAGTGGCCAACTGATGTTTGATCGATATCTGATGGGGGGGAAGGGGGTTGGAATGGGGGGGGGGTGCGTTGCTTTTTGTTTTTTTCTTTTCATTCGACTCGCTCTATTTTATTTTTGTTTTCACGCTCATGCTCGGAACTCAATAGGACCTTAACGAGTGGATATGTATCTGTTATAGTGCTCTACTCCAAACGAATTACATTCAGTTATACTGCAGCCTTTTTAGACTATGGCTAATTTAAATATCTTGATCTGGAATACAGGGAGTCTTAATTTTCCGCATAAACGCACAAGTGTACTAACATTGCTAAGAAGTAAGGAGGTGGGGGGGTGCTAGTGAGCGATGAATGGAGTAGTCGCATTTTTCTGAGCTCCCTCCTCAACTTCTAATTTTGTATAAAAAACACACGTTTATCTAACAGTTTGCTTGAAAAAGTATCAACAGACTAAATATAACACTACCGCCGTGGAAAGTTGAGATTATATGGAATTTACCGATGGGAAGGGGCCAAACAAACAAAAAAAAGGCAACCGCAGCTGGCAAACGACAAACAATGGCCACTACGAGACAAGCAGCAGCAGCCCAAACATCTGACGACACTGCCAGCGCTGCTATTCTGGCTGCAATTGAAAGCCAGGGTAAGAGTCTGAAGAAAGCGATGGACGAGACCCGAGTCTCTATCACATCCCGTTTGGACAAGTTTGAAGCCACTTTGGCATCCCTGCAGTCCGAGCAGAACAGCGTGAAGCAGCTAGTGACGGGGATAGAAGTGACGGTGAACAACCACGACGCGCGTCTGAAACTCCTGGAAGAATCCCCAAAATCCTTACGGAAGGAAAACACAGAACTCCGGGCTAAGCTCAACGACTTAGAGGGCCGGTCCCGCCGGCTGAACCTCAAATTCGTGGGAATCAAAGAGGGCGAGGAGAAGGGAAGGCCTACTGACTTTGTGACCGAGTTGGTCTCGCAACTACTTGGCAGTGAAAACTTCACCAAGCCAATTAAAGTGGACAGAGCCCATCGTATCCTGCTAGCCAAGCCCGCTGAGGGGGAGAAACCACGCACCATTATCGCCAAGATGCACCACGACAAAGACAAGGACCGGGTCCTGCGTCTCAGCCGCGAGCACGGTCCTCTTTACTACAAAGGATCCAGAGTGTATATTTTTCCTGATTATACAGCGGACGTGATGACCCAGCGCAGAGCCTTCAGTGATGTGATGAAGACCCTCCGAGAGGCAAATGTGAAATACAGCCTACGCTTCCCAGCCAAGTTGCGCGTCGAGCACAACTCTACTGTCACAATGTTTGGCACCCCGGAGGAGGCTGTGCGCTTTTCCAAGACTCTCTCAACTGATGGACCTGGTCCCATGCTGGCGGTCTCAAGCTGACTGTATATAAACTGATTTGTTGACTATTCAACATAAGACACGTGTGAACACTTTATTATTTTTCATCCACTGAGTTGTGGAGGGACAGCTGTCTAGGTATTGGTAACTATAACGTTAACCGGTGCAATGCGATGCCTATTCTTTTGCCCAGCTGTCTTCGTGAGTATATGGGGATTTTGCCGTTCAGTTTTGGTAAGCGGCGGTGGGGGGGTGGGGGGGTTTATTGTGTTGCCAGTCCTTATTGTTATATTTTTGTATCAGAAGTCTCTTTCAAGAAGGTGGATGATCAATGGATTAAAATGTACTTCATATACCATGCTGTTTGTATTAAGATTGTTATCACTTGGTCGTGATGACGCAAGGGGTTAATATATCGGGGGGTGAGAAGCCTATTACGATGGTGTCATGGAACACTAAAGGATTGGGTAGTGCAGTTAAAAGGCGAAAAGTATTTGCTCATTTGAAAACATTGTCTGCAGATATTATATTTTTACAAGAGACTCATATAGCTCCAACGGAACAGAGGCGCCTGAGGAAGCACTGGGTGTCACAAGTGTACCAATCTGCTTTTTCTTCCAAAGCAAGAGGGGTTGCTATTTTATTTAGTAAATCTGTCCCATTTCAAATGACCACGGTAGTCTCCGACCCCGGAGGCAGATATGTCATGGTGTCTGGTAGCATTAATTCACTACCAATAACATGCCTGAATATTTATGGTCCTAACATTGACGACCCAAGCTTTTTTCGTAAAATATTTGACATAATCCCTGATCTGAATACCACCAACTTGATTTTAGGTGGAGATTTTAATTGCTATCTAGATCCCTATCTTGATCGTACGTCCACTCGTCCGCCTCCGACCATTAATTCCGTTGGAGTACTAAACAATTTAATGCGTTCTATGAACATAGTTGACATATGGAGATTGCAGCACCCTACAGACAGGGATTATTCTTTCTTTTCCCACGTCCACAAATCGTATACAAGAATAGATTATTTTCTTGTCGATGCTAAATTTATATCTAGTGTGCTGCAAACTAAATATCATAGCATCCTTATTTCAGATCATGCGCCAATCACTATGTTGGTAAAGCTGGCACTGCCACAGACGCGATACAGTTGGCGCTTCAACCCCTCTTTGCTCTCGGAGAAAGCATTTCGGGATCAAATGAGATCTTGACTCATTGAGTTTATGGAGACTAATGATACCGGTGATGTCTCCGACGCTACACTGTGGGAGTCTCTTAAGGTGGTATTGAGAGGGCACATTATATCTTATGAAGCCTTTGGAAAGAGAGAAAGACGTAAGCGCCTGGCTGAGATTGAGGCACGGCTCCCCTCGCTGGAGCAGGTTTACAGACTATCACAATCCCAAATGGACTTAAATAACATTTTAAAATTGAAGTATGAATACAATTCTATTCTGGGCAAGCAGGTTAGTACCCTCCTCCTTAAACTCAGACAGAAGCACTTTGAACTAAGTGATAAACCAGACAGACTGTTGGCTAGGCAGCTGAGGGGTGTACAGGCCAGCCAGGCAATTCATAATATCAAATCTATATCGGGCAGCTTGCTGACTAACCCTAAAGACATAAATGACCGTTTTAAAGAATTTTATACTGGCCTTTATACCTCTAGATGCCATGCCCCAGACTCTGAGGTTGAGAGCTTCCTGGACAATATTGATATGCCAGTGCTTAGTGATAAGGCAAGGGATGAGCTAGATGCTGATTTCAGCCTGCAGGAAATAACAAGTGCAATAAAGTCTTTCCCTAGCGGGAAGGCCGCTGGCCCGGATGGGTATGGGGCGGAGTTTTATAAAGCTTACAGTGACATTTTGGCCCCTCTACTTCTTAGAATGATTCAACATTCTATCACTAATAATGTCTTCCCTGACTCCCTTTACGAAGCAAATGTGTGCCTTTTACTCAAGAAAGGTAGGGATGGGACTGATCCAGCAGGGTTCCGGCCTATAAGTTTGTTAAATTTTGACCAAAAGACAGTTGCCAAGGTGTTGGCCACTAGCTTGGCTCAGCATGTCGGATCTCTCGTCCACTCCGACCAAACGGGATTCATTCCTGGCAGGCTTGCTTTTTCTAATATTCGGAAATTACTAAACATATTGTACTCTAACCAAAGAAAGGACACTAAGCCGGCGATCATATCACTTGACGCTGAAAAGGCATTCGACCAGATCGAATGGAAATATATTTTCAGTGTCCTCCAGCGCTTTGGTTTCGGTGACAGGTTTCGTTCTCTTATTGGAATGTTGTATGCTCATCCCAGAGCTTCCATTCTTACCAATTCTGATAGATCTGACTCCTTCCCACTCCATCGCGGCACCCGACAAGGATGTTGTATTAGTCCCTTACTGTTCAATTTAGCCCTCGAACCCCTGGCTATCAGTATCAGGAGTCATCCCAACATCACAGGAATAAAGTTGGGAAAGTATGAGAGCCGTATTTCGCTATATGCGGATGATGTGGTCCTGTATCTTGCTGATCCTGCCTCCTCCGTCCCATGCCTCCTAGATTTAATCAGGCAGTTTGGTACTTTCTCTGGTTACTCCATTAACTGGGAGAAAAGTGTGTTCATGCCCATCTCAGGGAGCCTAGACTCTTCCTTTACTGACAGCTTACCCTTTAAAATAGAATATGACCACTTCACCTATCTGGGAGTAGTTATACCAAAGGATCCCAAACTCCTATTTAAACTGAACTTTGGTGAAATGGTCTCAAAATTGAAGAAAAATATGGAGAGGTGGAGAATTTTGCCAGTGTCTTTGGTGGGGCGTGTGAATGTCATAAAAATGGTGGTTCTCCCCAGGTTCCTTTACCTTTTTCAGAGCGTGCCTATTTTTTTGACTGCCTCTTTCTTTAAACAGATAGACACTATACTTCTGCCATTTGTCTGGGGCTATAAAGCACATCGTATTTCAAAAGCACACTTGCAGAAGCCAAAGCATATGGGGGGGCTGGCCCTGCCGGTATTCCAGCACTACTACTGGGCTGCTAATGCAAGGGCCATGACCTTCTGGCAAGATTACTTCATAGGTGATGCTACAGTAGCCATAGATGCCCCCAGGTGGCTAGACATGGAGGCGCATGTGAACCTAAAAAGCTCTCTTCCTGCAATGTTATTTTCTAAGTGTGATACGATTAATAAGATGGCTCTCAACAATTTTATCCTTCGGAACTCACTGAGAATATTGAGTCAAATCAAAAAGGTTTTCAAAGTACCTTCAACCTCGGCATATGCTCCAATATGTGTTAACCATAATTTTCCCCCTGGTCAATCTGATATTGTTTTTTCATTATGGAAGGGAAAGGGACTGGCCACTATTAAAGATCTATATGTTGATCGTCACTTTGCCTCATTTAACGAACTTAAGTCTAAATTTAATCTTACAAGCTCACACTTCTTTCGTTACCTGCAGGTTAGAAATTATGTCCGCAGTAATATCCCAGACTTTGAGACATGTCCTGCTGATTACCAGTTTTAGAATCTCATGAGCCGATCACCAGTTTCAAAACACCTGATCTCTGATTTTGTTTCATATTTCTCTGTCCAATCTATGGCTTCCTCCGACCACATTAAAGATGTATGGTCCACAGAGCTTAGTATGGAAATCTCTGATGAGATGTGGGAGGAGGGACTTAGCAGGATACATAAATGTTCTATTAATGCCAGAGTCCAACTTATACAGTTTAAGGTCATTCACAGACTACATTACTCTAAAACCAAACTGCATAGAATCTATCCCTCTGTATCGCCTATCTGTGATCGTTGCATGTCCGCAGAGGGTAATCTTTCACATATGTTTTGGTTTTGTCCCAAGCTATTTAAGTACTGGGTAGACATTTTTGACTGGTATACCAAGGCGTACAAAAGAGAGATTGCCCCAGACTGCCTTCTAGCTTTACTCGGCTGTTCAGCTAACACTGCAGAATTACCTTACAATGAGCAGGAGGCCCTGATGTTTGGTATGGCTGTGGCCAAAAGAATTATCCTGAAGGAATGGAAAGACACGTCGTCTCCAAATTTTAAAAGATGGCTCACTGAGATGGTCTCCTCTCTGCAGCTGGAAAGCATTCGTCACAGTAGGTCTGAGACCTTGAACAAATTTGAAATGATATGGGGTCCCTTTTTGGAATGCTTAGCTAGAACATAAGTGCTTCTCAATGTCCTCCTGTGTATTTTCTGTACTATGTATTGGTGTTGTCAGGATAGTGGAATTTCGAGCTTCGATGCGATACCTTTTTCGATACCACAGGGAAAAAGGTTCAATCTTAAATTATAATTTTTTTTGATAGGTTTTGCTTCTGTTGCTGGTTGGTTCTCCTCAGCTTCTCTCTGGTACTGTAGGAGAGGATAGATATGGCACTTTTGAAACCCTTTGTTTATCTTTAGATCATACATTTGGAAATAACTGTTCATCTCACTTCAATCGTTTTTTGTTGCAGAGCATGGTGTTTTCTCAGGCAGACAGATGTAAACACTGGTCTGTGTTGCATGTGCCTGACGGGTTGAACTGTTTGTATTGCAGTCATGTTCCGACTTAACTGAATGCACATGTGTGTGTGTGGACTGCTGTACTATTGCGGGTATTGAAGTGAACAATGCAACTTCCTTTTTTTTATTTTATCTTTTTTTATAAATGATTAGGTGTCGATATTTCGGGAAATGAGTATTGAAACAGTTTTGGGTATTCAGAATCGATATGTCGATTTTTCGATATTTTCGACAACACTACTATGTATGTGTGTATATATATATGTATATATATATGTATGTGTATATATGTCAGAGAATCAGCCCCTTGCGTCCTTAGTGTATAGCATATGACATGGTGTATGTTTGTTCATTGATGTGACAGTGTCTGGCAACATACTGTTTGTGTTCTTTTTATTTATTTTTTTTTATTTTCTTTGTGTTTGTGATTTGTCTTGATGTGTGTTTGTGAAACTATAAAAGCTGAAAATAAAATATAAAAAAAATAAGTAAGGAGGTGGACCTTGCTTTACTGAGTGAAACGCACCTTTTAATGGCTGATAATGCAAGACTGGCAAATAGATTTGACCATAACATAAGTTCTTCTTCTTTTGGCACTAAGTCCCGTGGGGTAGCCATAATAGCGAAGCGAAATTTGAATATTAAACTGTTAGATGTGTGGTCTAATGCAGATGGTCGAATTACTATTGCTAAAATGGATTACTCTAACCGAAAAATTGCTCTGGTCTCTGCATACGCCCCTAATTTGTATGGCGCTAACTTTTATGCTGTACTCACTGCAGCTATGTTGAAACTACCTGATTACTCGTTTATAGTGGGAGCTGATTTTAATGCGGTTTGGGATCCATTGATTGATAAATCAAATCGCACTGAAACCTTTGATCAGAAACAAGCTTCCACTGCCCTACAGGCCTGGTCCAGGGACACGGGGGTAATTGATATGTGGCGTTCGCTCAACCCATCCACGAGAGATTACTCTTTTTTCTCCTTGAGACATAAGACCTTTTCCAGAATTGATTATGTTTTCTCTTCCCCTCGTCTCTTCGATAGCTTTGATGTTGACTTAATGCCTATTGCACTGTCAGACCACAAAGGTATCCTTCTCAAGGGTTCTCTCAGTAAAATAACGTCCCACGCCCCTAGATGGCGCTTTAACTCAACGCTGCTGAAAAATGGAGAGTTTAAGTTGCAATTCAAAGAGAAGCTCACTGAATTCCTGCAGTTTAATGCTGGCTCGGTACAGGACCCCAGAATTCTATGGGATTCGGTTAAGGGTTTTATTAGAAGTAACACTACTCTCTTTGCATCTCCGCAAGGGACGTCTCTCCAAGTTGGTGGAATTGGAAAAGCTTCATGCCACGTTGATGTCCTCTATGCAGCACAACTACTCTAGCCGACTGGAGCTTCAAATTAAGGTGGTGAAAAAAGAGATTAACTCCATTTTAAGACAGCAGTCTGAATTTCAAATGCCCAGAACAAGACAGCACTACTACTTCCACGGCTCCAGGCCTAGCCACCTACTAGCTATGAAGATACGGGCCAGTGAACAATTAGCTGATATTCCTTCCATTAAGAACCAACAGGGGGAGGTAACCACCAACCCCAAAAAAAATCAACGATACATTTAGCTCTTTTTATTCAAACCTGTACAAGTCAGAAGTGGTCTTTGATCATACTAAGCTGGAGGACTTTCTTAACCAAATCAACTTACCACAGGTATCAGAAGATGACGCTAAACGGTTAGCTGCACCTATCACACTAGATGAGCTTAGGGAGGCGATTGCTGATATGCAACGGGGCAAGGCTCCTGGTTGGGACGGCATTCCACCGGAACTCTATCTTGCTTTCTGGGATGTACGCAATTTTTCCAGAGATATCAATATGGCGCTTATATCGGTTTTACTCAAGAAAGAGTAGCCATCCGACTTCAAAAGCATATGACGCCTTCAGCCATAATCTTAACAGGGAAGTTCTGCTCGCCACTCTTCTCTGTCTCGCACTCTTCTAGACAGGGTTGTCCTCTTACTCCGGGACTTTTCACCTTATCCCTCGAACCTCTAGCTCAAAACATAAGACAATCCCAGATTATATCCCCTGTTTCAATTCAGGGCACACATCACCATATCAGTTTATACACAGATGATGTACTCTTATTTATGCAGAATCCCGCCATCTCTCTACCGCATCTTCTCAGCGTAATAGATGATTTTGGCAGTCTATCTGGATTTAAGATCAACCTTTCTTCCACTTAATGAGACTGCGAAGGCTACCATCCTTCCTGCAAACATACTTATGGTGGAGCACTTTAAATGTCTTGGGATTGAAATATTCCCCACTATTAGCCAGACAGTAAGGTATAATTACTCCAGCTTGGGTGACAGGATTACGAATGACTTCAACAGATGGTCTAAATAAAAAAACTCACTACAGGCCTGTGCGTGAATAATTAAAATGAATATTTTACCCAGAATTAACTTTATCAGCTCCATGCTCCTGTTACCTCCTCCTGTTGGCTACTGGCAAAAATTGCACTCTGCCGCATAAATTCGTCTGGAACAACAAACGCCCACGCTTAAAGAGATCCACTGCCCAGAGGAGTAAACTCGACGAGGGTTTAGCATTTCCAGACTTCAAATATTACTTTCAAGCTTTTTCTTTGAGACCATTGATCACCTGGTTTGATTCTCAAGTAGCCGTATCCTGGCGACCATTGGAGGAGAAGATAGTATCCCCACATAGACTTCAGGATATAGTGTATACCAACATATCAATTAAGCAATGCAATTTACGATTTGGCCCTCTTATCAAACATGTGATCCAGACTTGGCGGGACACCCAGAAATTGTGTACTAACCGTCATCGGTGGCATACGCATTCCCCTCTATTTAATAACAATCTACTCCTTATTGGACAACAGCCTATTAAGTTCCCTAGATGGGAAAAGAAAGGCATCCAGGGTATGATCTCCCCGGAACTTCCTTTTTCTTTTCTTTACAAATAAGGGCAGCTCTGAAGGCTCATGGCGTTCCATGGGACGCTCCACTAGAACGTCACCGATTTCACAAATTATTTTATGACAAGGAGACATCGAGAGGCTTCGTTTTTTGACTTTTATCGCCATTTACTTATGTCCTCGTATAAGGACCTCCCCCTGGATACGATTTGGAGAAAGGATGTCCCAGAGTTGGATGTAGATTTTGATTGGGATACAGTCTGGGAGAATGTCCGGCTATCCTCACGCAACCCAGATCACCAACAGATTCATTTAAATTTTGTTCACAGAACTTATCTGACCCCTAGAGACGATTGAATCTAATGGGTCTCAGACTTGACTCTCGATGTACCTTGTGTCCAAACGGTGCCACCGGAACATTTATGCATATGTACTGGGAATGTCCTCCTGTTGAGCTATTCTGGGAAAATGTTACCTCTCAGCTCTCAGATATTTTCTCTCTGACCATACCTGTTTCTCCTTCTGTATTGCTGTTGAATGACGTTTCTCAATTGCCGACCTCTACACATGTGAAAAGGCTGATTCTAGCCGGCCTCACCGCAGCCAAAAAATTTATTGCCTCACTAACCCAGACAAACTATGCCCGAAGGTATGGATTCTCACTTATCTTGATGTGATCTATCTGGAGATATCCACTGCACGTGTTATAGGGGTTAATGAGTCTAATATCGTGATCTGGTTGGCAGCTGTTGCAAAGCTAAAAGAGCGCATATAACTCTTGATTACTGAATAATATATTATGTATGAAACTCACATTGAGGTCCTGGGGGGAGTGGGGGGGGGGGGAGCGAGCGAGTGCCCATGTCCACTTGTTTTCTTTTTGTTTTGTGTTTTTTGCTTATTTGATTATGTATATGTTGTGGGATCACTGCACGGCTCACTGCATGTGAGCCGGACCATCAAGACCTCCTGATTTTACAGTTTGCAGTTTTGTAATGTCTAATCTGCCTTGTTGCTGTGCGGATGGGTTTTTGGGCCCCTTTGGCTGTGGGCAGGGCCGCCTCAGGGTGTGTGCGAGCAGTGCGGTCGCACAGGGCCTCGCGGGAAGGGGGGCCTCGCAAAATAAAAAATAAAAAAAAATAAAAAAAAAATATATTCTTTATTTATTATTTTTTTTATTTTTTATTTCTTTTATTTTTTTTATTTTTTTGCGAGGCCCCCCTTCCCGCGAGGCCCTTTTTCATCACATACCTAAAATCTAGTTTTGCTTATATGCTTATATATTTCACATTAGACACGTTTGTAGAATGTGTCTGACTTGTTCCTGGGTCTGCACCTGGGTCACTATTGGAGCTCTGGTGCTCTGCAGCAGACATACTATTGGTTTCAACGAAGGGAGTGGTTACTTACATCATAGTACGCCGCCGGAAACTTAAACGAAGAAGAAGAAGAAGAGTCAGCTGCGTTTGAATATTTCGCGCGTGCAGCTTTTGACTATTATGCTTAGTTATGCCAGCCAAGGTCGGTCATTATCAGTCGGTCAGTCACCAAGGAACGTTGACGAAAGGCGGGACAAATGGCCGGAGCCTTGTCATGATGCAGTCGGGATATAGCCATGGCCCATGATGATGTCGGCTAGTAGCTAGCTTAGCTAAAGGCTATCTAGCGTTAGCTAACCTGCAGCCAAGATGAAGAGGATGGTCGTTTGGCAGATGAACTTCGTCAACTCCATGCGGTTGTCTCCATCCTCTTGGACGTTTGGTGAGTTTTTAACCTATTCTATTAACTCTATTCTATTCCCGCCGTGGACATCGCTCTCTCTCTCTCTCTCTCACTCTCTGGAGCTAAACTGGCCGACTAGCTATTGTAGTACTACTAGTAGCTAACGGTGTGTGCCTGGTGTCAGCACCTGGCTGTATGTAGCCGCATAGCTTGCTTCTGCGTTAGCTAATGGTTAGCGATAGCCTGGTTGAGCTAACTGTTAGCCAGTTAGCTGTTTAGCTTCGACGTTAACTGCCGGCTGCGCTCGGCTGGGAACGTTCGTTTGATGCTATCAGTTAGCCTTGAGTTAGCTGTTAGCTTGTGCTACGACCATTGACATTAGCCGTGAGAATAGCAGGGGGTTCTGGCACTCTGACTACGACATCATCTTCGACAGAAGATGTAGTCGGGCCTGCACCATGACAAGGCTCTGGCAGCAGCTTATTTTTGTCCCGACAGCGAGAGGCCTTTCGTCAACGTGGAGACCTGTGTTGCGGCCTTTCGCCCTGCGTTCCTTGGTGCAGGTAAGATTAATGAAAATGTCATGACATTACCCCACTCTTCCTTCCTTCCCCTCCCGAATGTTTTGTTAATAACGATGTTTTTTTCCAGGCAAAACATATGCTACTTCACAACATTTGGAGATACGACATGTGCTGTGTGTGAATGTCTTGGTCGTTTGTGTAGCTTGGGTAGCGTTGGGCCGTTGGCCAAAGCTGTGTGTGGCCTGGTGTCACAGTACCTGGCTAGCCTATTTAGCTGATGTCGGCCATTGGCTCCTTGCTGCTTTGGTTTCTCTGGTATAGACCCTCTTCTCTTTGGATTTAAGTGTTGATCTTTGTCCTTTTGGATCTCTCATACATGCTCTCTCTCTAACACACACACACATGCTCTCTCTCTCTCTCTCTCTCTCTCTCTCATACATGCTCTCTCTCTAACACACATGCTCTCTCTCTCTCTCTCTCTCTTTCTAACACACACAGTCTGCCTATGGCGGCCTTTCTCGATGGCTAGGCTGTGCTCGCTGAGTCTGTATAGTCAAGGATCTTCAGTCACAGTGCTCAGGTATTCTGCCACTGTGTACTCTCTGTTTAGGGCCAAATAGCATTTCAATTTCTTTCCAATGTGTCTCTCTCTCTCTCTCTCTCTCTCTTGGATTTAAGTGTTGATCTTTGTCCTTTTGGATCTCTCATACATGCTCTCTCTCTCTAACACACACACACATGACAAACACACATGTTCTCTCTCTCTCTCTCTCTCTCTCTTTCTAACACACACAGTCTGCCTATGGCGGCCTTTCTCGATGGCTAGGCTGTGCTCGCTGAGTCTGTACATAGTCAAGGATCTTCAGTCACAGTGCTCAGGTATTCTGCCACTGTGTACTCTCTGTTTAGGGCCAAATAGCATTTCAATTTCTTTCCAATGTGTCTCTCTCTCTCTCTCTCTCTCTGTACACTGTATATTGACTGTAGAACGGGAGCTCTCTCTCGCTCTCTCTTTTGCTATATGTTGACTGTATCATGCCCCGCCTCGGGCAGCGCTATTATTTAAGAATATGTTGACTGTATGAAAAAAAAAAAATATATATATATATATAATTTTTATTTATTTTTTTTTAACCTTTTGGGGGGGGGGGCTCGCGTTAAATCTCGCACAGGGCCTCGCATTTCTCCCAGGCGGCCCTGGCTGTGGGTCTGGTGGTCGTGGGCTCGGACTGGGAGGGGCCGTGGTTCGGGGTCTCGGCGAGTCGAGGTGTTAAAGAGGCACGATGCTTTGGCTCGATGGGGCGCCGGACTCGGGATCCTCCGGGGTTGGGGTTCATGTCTGCCGGGTCTGGAGATGGAGGGGGCTCAAGAGGCTCACTATATAGTAATTGTTTTATTTTTCTTGTTCCTTTACTTAGTATATAAAATTGTATTATGTCTATTCTCTTTCTTTTTATTTCATTGAATTATTAGGTGGCTTGTCAGTATGTTTTTTTTCTTTCTTTTTCTCATTATTGTATTTTTATTATTATTGTTGCTGTGTCTGTCCGGTGTTGTTTTGTTTGTTATTGTGGTGACTGTAATGTGCTGTGTTTTGTTTCATGTAAAAAAGGAAAATAAAAAAGATTTGATCAAAAAGAAAATAACTATTTCTCACTTGAGGTGTAGTTTGACCAACAGTCAACTCTGTAAAAATACACAAAACAAACATGTACCTTTGGCTCAGAATTGTCTGTTTTATTGAAATCTGTACAGCAGTACACTTATATAATAGGTCTCCAAAATGAATGGATGTGAATGAGGAGCCTAATACCTGTGAGGAATGGTGGTGTTGACAGTGGACGACAAAGACAGCAGCGGTCACTAGCTTACATGACTTTAGATAGAAATAAAACTGCTGAAAGATGCCAAGTTATACTAAATTAAATATCCCTTTAAAGCCTCTACATGTAGAATGTTTAGATGCCAAACATCTCTATGACCGGCAGTGTCTCACTCACCCAGTCATTCATTCATTAATTCAGTAATTAACTCACAGATTGCCACTCTACCCCTAGTGGCGGCTCACAGACATGGCACTTTGTGTAAGACCAGTTCAATCAATGCGAGAATGCTTTGCATCGATGACGCTGAATCCTTGTTCAAAATCAATAAATCAGGCCATAATTTATATAGTATAGCATTTTGGAAAACCCTTTAAACCCTACAATATGCGGAAACCCTTTATGCACTCAATTACACATTCTGCCTAAGAATATACACATATATATATATATATATATATATATATATATATATATATATATATTAGTGCTGTCAGGCGATAAAAAAAAATTATCTAATTAATTACAGGATTTGTAATTAATTAATCTAATTAATCGCATTTTAATCGCATTACCATTTTATGCCTGATATTCTATATTCTATAATCATATTTCAAATTGCATGTGTCCGGGTGGCAGAATTCAGTACTGTATCTACAAAACCGTCTGTTTAATCATCTTCCATCTATTAATTTGCTTAGATTTTTCAGGTCTGGTCAATTTGAGCATAGTGTTATTCACAGTCAAAGATAAAAAAAAAAATTATTGATATTCTCATTTGGTTCATTACAATTTACTCAAGCCTAGTAACAGACACAGTATTTCTGACACTGGGAATACATTCCCTGAGATCCATAGATGTCCCTAGAATCAGATACCAAGAACATGCAAATGGACCATATAAAAAAAAGTCTGTAATGTGTATTCTACGTTCTTATGGAATGAATGAGATAAAAAAAAAAAAAAAAAAAAAAAAAATATCATAACGCGATAATTTGCTGTGTAATTAATTAATCTAATTAACGCGATAAACTGACAGCCCTAATATATATATATTTATATTTATAATTATATATATATTAAGGCTGTCAAAGTTAACGCATCTTTAACACACAATTCTGTTAACGCCACTATTTCTTTAACGCACGATTAACGTTTTAGAAAAAAAAGAAAAGTGTGAGCGTGTGCAACATGAGTGTGTGTTTGCTCATGTTAAAGTGGCTGCTAGTGTGTGAGCGTGTACAGTGTGTGTGTCGTGTGTGTGCTCATGTGTGCTTGTGTGTGGAGAGTTCAGTGTTCAAGGCTCTGATGGCCTGGGGGAAGAAGCTGAGCCGAAGTCTCTCTGTCCTAGTAGCTGGTTGTTACGGACTCTGTCCTTATATCATTATGTATGTATCCTTGTAATATTATATTGTATTGTATAGGGAATAATATATATTATTCCCTATACAATACAATATAATATTACAAGGATACATACATAATGATATAAGGACAGAGTCCGTAAGTGTTCACAGGCGCCTGCCTGACCCCAGCAGCATGAACAGGCTGTTGTTGAGGTGGTGAGGGTCTTTCATTATTCTGCAGGCTCTGGATTTGCACCTCTTGTTGTATAGAACTCAGGTGTATTATTGATACTCTCATTGATACTATGTTTGTTTCTGACTCTCAAAGTGTGTGTGTGTGTGTGTGTGTGTGTGTGTGTGTGTGTGTGTGTGTGTGTGTGTGTGTGTGTGTGTGTGTGTGTGTGTGTGTGTGTGTGTGTGTGTGTGTGTGTGTGTGTGTGAGAGAGAGCGAGAGGGGGGGTGTGAGTCCTCAGCCCTTGTGTGGGTGAATGTAACAAGTTCCTAACGTTTTCATTCCCATATTATTTCATGCACACTTTAATTATTATTTTCTTTTCAGTTATTTTGTGCAAGTCAAGTCAAGTCAAGTCAAGAGTTTTATTTGTCACGGCATACGAGTATACAATGAAATGCGGGTGGTCTTGCCCGCAACGATGTGCAATACAGTGGTACAACATATAATAGAATCCAATACAAAAAACATTGTGCAATAAAAAGGTAACAGGCAACATGGTGTGACATCTCGGCATTTGTACATAGTTATTTACAGAGTATATAGGACATGCTAGGTAGCTTTGGTAGTGCAATACACTGTTACTGTTGCTAATACTAGTTAAAAGTGGCCTTTCCTTTTGGCAATAAGTGTGGGTGTGTGCGGCATGAGTGTGTGCCCGCTCATGTTAAAGTGTCAAAGTGGCTGCTAGTGTGTGAGCGTGCACAGCGTGCGTGTCGTGTGTGTGCTCATGTGTGCTTATGTGTGGATAGTTCAGTGTTCTGTGGTACTCAATGTTCATTGTTCAAGACTCTGATGGCCTGGGGGAAGAAGCTGAGCCTAAGCCTCTCTGTCCTAGTAGCTGGGGTTCGCAGGCATCTGCCTGACCTCAGCAGCTGAAACAGGCTGTTATTGGGGTGGTGGGGGTCTTTCATTATTCTGCAGGCTCTGGATTTGCACCTCTTGTTGTATAGAACCTGCAGGGGAGGTAGTGCAATACCTGTGGTACGCTCGGCTGAGCGCACCACTCTCTGTAGGGCCTTCTTGTCCTGTGCCGTGCTGTTTCCATACCAGGCAGTGATGTTTCCGGTCAAGATGCTCTCTACAGCTCCTGAGTAGAAGGACTGGAGTATCTTCCCCGATACTCTGAACTTCCTTAACTGTCTCAGGTGGTAGAGGCGCTGTTTCGCCTTCTTTACTACTGTGTCTATGTGTGTTGACCATGTCAGATCCTCTGAGATGTGGACCACCAGGTACTTAAAGCTGCTCACCCTGTCCACGGTAGCCCCGTTAATCATCAGTGGTGTGTGTGTCTCCTGCTGTCCTCTCCTATAATCCACGATCAGCTCCTTGGTTTTACCAATGTTCAGGAGCAGGCTGTTGTCCTGGCACCAGCGTTCCAGTACCTCAACCTCCTCTCGGTAGGCCTTCTCGTCGTTGTCCGAGATCAGCCCCACCACCACGTGTCGTCTGCGAACTTCACTATGGAGTTGGAGCTGAACTTGGCCACACAATCGTGTGTGTAGAGTGAGTACAGCAGGGGGCTCAGAACACAGCCCTGGGGGGACCCGATGCTCAGGGTGATGGTGTTGGAGGTCTGACCCCCCACCCTGACCGCCTGGGGTCTTTCACTCAGAAAGTCCAGTACCCAGGCGCTCAGGGCGGAGCTCAGACCCAGCTCGATCAGCTTGTCCACCAGTCTGGTGGGGACTATGGTGTTGAACGCTGAGCTGTAGTCAATGAACAACAGTCTCACATAGCCCCCCTTCTGACGGTCAAGGTGAGAGAGGGTGCTGTGCAGTACCTGGGAGACCGCGTCGTCAGTGGACCTGTTTGTCCTGTATGCAAATTGCATAGGGTCCATATCACTGGGGAGGGAGGCACAAATGTGGTCCTTGACCAGCCTCTCGAAACATTTCATGACCACAGAGGTGAGTGCCACCGGTCTGTAGTCATTTGGACATGTTGGGGAGGGTTTCTTCGGTACAGGGATGATGGTAGACATCTTGAAGCAGGCAGGGACCACTGACTCCGCCAGGGATTGATTAAATATGGCGGTGAACACCGGGGCCAGCTGGTTGGCACAGGACTTAAGTATGCGTCCTGTTATACCATCTGGGCCAGCAGCCTTCCTGGTGTTCACCTGCATAAATGCTCTTCTCACACTGTGTTCCGACAACGAGAGAGCGTCCCCACCCCCCCGCGGTTGCCCCCCCCCCTCCACAGTGCATCACTCTGTTTTGAATTTGATGCAAATTTGCAATGCATGAGGGTCATCCTTTTGTGTTAAATGGATGCATAAAGCAAACATTTGTTGACTCGCATGTTGATAAGAGTATTAAAACTTGAAAAATATCCGTTTAACACTTTCCGTGCCACTCACGAGATTTCTCTGGTTTTTTTATAGGTGGTTGCTAGCCACTCACGAGATTTCTCGTATTTTTTTTATTTTTTTAGCGATCTGAAAAATTATTGCATCACCCGAGCCTACCCGAGTATAGCCGAGGGGCGCCGGCGATCACTGTGGAAAAAAGCGCCCCCTGTCGTCTCCCAGATGACATAAGTGATTTTGGAATGGACTCAATGAAAATGAATGGGGAAAAAAATCCGGTACTCCACATTTTCCAGTTCACTGATCCAGCCTGGGTTACCACAGTTCATTCTGGAACCTCAGATCCCCGTTGATCATGGAGATCTACAGTATCGCGTTGGATCCATACACGTATCGATTTTTTCGAATGGTGATCAGGAATTGGAATATACCAGTTGGATACCATCTGATGTCAGGTAAGGACTCTATGTTATCAGTGTTAGGATAATCAGAGTAAGTTTGATGAAGTTATAAGCTGTTTTGTGAAATGTCCTCTTTCGGTTTCACTGTAAAAGTCTGTGAGGAAATCAACGGAGCGATTATCAGTGCGCGGCCGTAATGTGCTTGCGTGCACGTATAATATTGATCATCTAGCGTTTATTTGAAAACGATTCATAAAAAGGCCGACGAATATCAACGTTGTGGAATATTCCACTAAAAGACGATTTTCATAGAATGCTCCAGAATGAGCTGTTTTTTATATCAAAACAGGGGCTTTTCTAACTGCTCTGAAATGGAAACGACGCGATAAAAAAACAATCTGCCTTCACAGCACTGACTGGAAAATAGTATTTGATAATGCGATGGGCAGATTAGACACATAGCCATAATTTAAAACATAGATTAGGCGATATTAACGTTAACATTGGCGCCGATGGTGGCATTCAGCCGGTAAAACGGAAAACCAGGCGTGGCGCTCAAAGTGTTAAGGTAGATTTAAAAATTTAAAAATTTAAAATGCGATTAATCGTGAGTTAACTATGGACAATCATGCGATTAATCAGATTAAATATTTTAATCGATTGACAGCACTAATATATATATATTTATATATACAATATATATATACCTTAGTTAGGTTAACCTTTAATATAAGGTGCCTTTTATATAAGATCTACATCTCAGTATATGGATGTTTGATGTTTACACTGACATTATAACATTATAATGGATGAGACCAGGGTGAGGGGAAACGCTGAAAACATACAGAGGGAGAGAGCCAGTGTAATTCAATTATCTCCCTGTGCGTGCGTGTGTGTGTGTGTGTGTGTGTGCGTGCGTGCGTGCGTGTGTGTGTGTGTGTGTGTGTATGTGTGTGTGTGTGTGTGTGTGTGTGTGTGTGTGTGTGTGTGTGTGTGTGTGTATTGGGCATTGAACTGTGACATTAGCGTGACACCTCTAACCCACTGCTCTCATCTTCATAACCCGCTACTCTCCCTCCTTCTCCCCCCACCTCTCTCTCCCTCCTCTCTCTCTGTCACTCCCTGACCCATGGCATTTCCATCTCCATCTATCATTCTCTTTATTTCTTTTTGACCCCATCTTGCTCCCCCTCTCTCCCCCTCTCTCTGTCTCTCTCTCATGCCAGCCCTTGTCAACTATCCTCCGTACTGTAATTCCAGTCAGGTCAGGTCAGCTCAGCCAGAGCAGTGGGCCAAAAAGTCACACAACCACACTGCTGTAGAATTAAAATTAGTAGATTGCGCAACTTCCTGGAGACTTGTTTCCTCTTGAGTTTACCGGGAAACCAGGACACGCGGTGTCATAGACGTGAAGTGAACTGATCTTCCACAGTGCCTTGCCCGTGAGCCACCACTAGGGGCAGAGCGGCTAACCATGACTGACTAAGTCATAGAGGTGCTTCACATCTAAAATGACCATTCCAGAATGTAAATGGATTTAGCTCTAATGATTTATGGGTATATCCTGGTATTGCGTGGCAAATATTGCCTGAAATCCAGATCAGCTGACCAGTTGCTATTGGTGGTGCCTAGAACTAGGCTCAAGACTAGGGGAGATAGAGCCTTCTCCGCCGCAGCGCCTAGACTGTGGAACAGCCTCCCCCTTAAAGTACGGGCCGCTCAGACCTTGCAGGTTTTTAAATCACTTTTAAAAACCTACCTGTTCTCCCTGGCCTTCCCCCCCACTTAATCACCACTAGACCCCTGGCCCTTTTTATTTTCTTTTTTTTTTAAACTTTGACCAGTCACCTGGTTCTTTTTTAGCGTTTATCGCTTTTTCTTCGCATTCATACTTGGTCAAGTTCGACCGACAGATGCAGGCTGAAAGGGTTCAGATGGGGGGGAAAGACACTCTGGGAAAGGCACGGCTGCCGTCCGGGATTCGAACGCGCTCAGCCCCAGATCCGCGCGAGCGCGGTTGTCCACGGCGCTGAAATAGCACTTGCGGTACGTGGTGAGCTACTGGAGCTCCCCGGCCCTTTTTATTTTCTTTGTTTTACTGTGTCCTACCTGCTTTTATTACATTCATTGTTTTACTGTGTTTTTTAATTTTATATCTTGCATTGTATTATTTTTGTCTTTTTATCAACCTGCCTGTGAAGCACGTTGGTGCCAGCTGCCGCTGACTGGAAATGTGCTATACAAATAAAATGTACTTGACTTGACATGACTTGAAATTGGTAAAATATCTGAGGGTAGCAAGTAGGCAAGTAGAGCTCTCGCTTTAAGGGTCATGATCATGACACAAGCGAAAATGTTGAGAATGAGGCAGCTGATTGCTGCTCCATTCAGTCCCCTTTTCTACTGAGTCACAATGAGCTGACAATGCCACAGTCTCTCTGTCACAAATCTGCTGCTGCCACTGCTGCTACCAGAGGTCACGCTAGCTAGCATGGATGGATGAATGGGGTAGACAGACGGACAGACGGACGGACAGACAGACAGACGGATGGATGGGGTAGATGGGGTAGACGGACGGACAGACAGACGGATGGATGGGGTAGATGGGGTAGACGGATGGACAGACAGACTGATGGATGGATGGGGTAGATGGGGTAGACGGACAGACAGACGGATGGATGGGGTAGATGGGGTAGACGGACGGACGGACAGACAGATGGATGGATGGATGGATGGATGGGGTAGACGGACGGACAGACAGACGGATGGATGGGGTAGATGGGGTAGACGTACGGACAGACAGACTGATGGATGGGGTAGACGGACGGACAGACAGACTGATGGATGGGGTAGACGGACGGACAGACAGACTGATGGATGGGGTAGACGGACGGACAGACAGACTGATGGATGGATGGATGGGGTAGACGGACGGACAGACAGACGGATGGATGGATGGATGGATGGGGTAGACGGACGGACAGACAGACGGATGGATGGGGTAGACGGACGGACAGACAGACGGATGGATGGATGGAATTGGTGGATAGATGGATGGTTTGACAGGACCTGACTGCTTTACTGAGAGGAGGGTGATAAGAGAGGAGGGGGGGAGGAGGAGAGGAGGAGAGGATGTAACAAGAGAGAAGGAGATGGAAGAGAGGGAAGTGGAGTAGAAGTGATAGCATACAGTAGACAGAGAGATGGAGGGGGGTGAGGAGTGAGAACATGAGGTACTGAGGTCAGTGAAAGAGGAATTCCTTGTAGCCATCCTTTTAATGGCAGCGTGCCAACTGTGACATTATATCACCATATGATTTGGACCAGGAATGTGAATGCTTGTCAGTGTGTGTGTGTGTGTGTGTGTGTGTGTGTGTGTGTGTGTGTGTGTGTGTGTGTGTGTGTGTGTGTGTGTGTGTACACACACACATACACGTGCACACACACATATTCCACAGTGTGGGTCTGAGGGAGAGAGACGTCCCACACGGCGGCTCACGCGATGGCAGTGTGTTGAACTCCTCCAGACGCTGTGCGTTTGCACCGGGTTGCTCTTTCCTTCTTTGCAGCAGTAGTTTAGTAAAAGTCTGAGAGAAGTCACTTGATTGATTGATTGATTGAAAATTTTATTAACAGATTGCAGAATTGGTACAATACAGTACAGCTCAATACACACAATTGTTAAGGGGATGCAGACCAGAGAAAGACTTTCGTCTTGTTTACATCAGGGTCCCCCATTTTCAATTCCTCATAACATATATGACTGTAAGGGCCAGAATGAATGGATTTAAGGTGCATTGGATTTATGTGACCAGGGGGTGGCGCTTCTGTTATTTAAGCGCCAGGTACACTGTAGCAGGTAGGAGTTTGACCCGGAAAGGGCAAAGGTTTTTGACCGCACCACGCACGCACGACGCAACAGGCAGGTTAACGCAGGTCACAGGTCGCTGTTTGAACACGCCACAGGGCGAAATGTTTGTAGGCAATTAGGTATTGTATTCATTATTATTTAATCAGTTTAAGGAACAAAAGCGAAGATATCCTGTTTGCACGGTGAAGCAAATAAATATCATTTTCCAAGTAGAGCTGCCTGCATTGTATCATTGGGACAAGGATCGGTTGGTATCAGATCAGACAAATAGAACGGCCCGTCAGCCAAGTCCATCTACGGGATCAAATTGCTCAGTAGCTCCGTATAAGACGGGAGCTCCTTTAATATAAGTCAAAAACCAGTGGCGGCTCGCCACTAGGGGCGCTCGGGCACCGCCCCCCCTCAGGCCCCTGGTTATATGAGAGAAGAACAAGAAAAAAAATTGTTTTGTTTTTTGTTTTATAGCCATATAAATAATATAAACATGTTTAAAATTTATAATATTTACTCATTTTAAGTATGTTTGTGTTTCCAATGCACAATATAACGTTAATATATAAAATAAAAAATACGATAGAACGCCAGGTAGTTTGCAGTCTGTTCGACGCGGAAATGGACAAAGAAATCAAGTACTGTCTTGTTGTGGTGCTAACAGCTAACAAGCTATATGGCGGATGCAGTCTGGACAGTGGACAGTGGTCTGGATATACATCATCAACAGCGGATTATACACTTTATCAAGCCCACCACGTTTCAATTAAACAAAGTGAGTTTATGCTGTTGTGAGATGCAGCTATTTGTTGTTATCTCACACAGTACTTGTTGGCTATAAGCTATATATGGATGCAGTGTGGAGGGACATGCACAATGGACAATGCCATGGAGTGGATATACTTTATCAAGCCCTGCTGCCTGCTCTGCTGTCAATTTAACAACAACAAGGTAGATTTGCAATACTCTTAGCTGGTGAGTCGCGATCTTTTTCTCTCTCTCTTTCTCTCTCTCTCTCGCTCTCTCTCTCTCGCTCTCTCTCTCTCGCTCTCTCTCACTCTCTCTCTCTCTCTCTTGCTCACGCGCTCTCTCTCTCCCTCTCTCTCTCTCTCTCTCTCTCCTCTCTCTCTCTCCCTCTCTCTCTCTCTCTCTCTCTCTCTCTCTCTCTCTCTCTCTCTCTCTCTCTCTCTCTCTCTCTCTCTCTCTCTCTCTCTCTCTCTCTCCCTCTCTCTCTCCCTCTCTCTCTCCCTCTCTCTCTCTCTCTCTCTCTCTCTCTCTCTCCCTCTCCCTCTCCCTCTCTCTCTCTCTCGCTCTCTCTCGCTATCTCTCTCTCTCTCCCTCTCTCTCTCTCTCTCTCTGCCAGGATTTTAGCTGAAGCCGATAGAGCTGCACTTGTCGCTCGTGCTGAATCTCTAAAAGAAAAACATGCTTTGGAGGAGCAGGAACAACAGTTGAAGAAGCAGGAACTAAGGCTGAAGAGAAAAAAGGAACAACTGGAGGTGGACACTGAATTGGCTGCAACCACTGCAAGGTTGGCTGTGTTGCACTCCTCTGAAAGTAAACATTCATCTCGTGCACCTTCAAATGGAATGAATTCCTATTTTGAAAAGGAACACCACAAGGTCTTAAATCCTATTACAAGAGAATATCAACCTGGGACATTAATACAACGAAGTAAATTGACACAATTGCCAATGCCACCAAACAAGCCTGTGGATGTGAGATCAAAGGAACGTGGCCAATGGCATAGCACTGCTACTAACCGCCAATATAACCATAACCACAAGGAACAGGAAAGCAGAAGGGGAACAACTAATCATGTTCAAATAAATTCAACCATCATGGAGAGGCCAAATGAAATAACTGCTGCTCTGGTGCAGCAACAACATTCCAGGTCTCTGCCACCACGAAATATCCCAACCTTTGAAGGTGACCCTCTCCAATATAGGGCATTTATCAAAGCATTTGAACAAGGAGTGGAGGAAAAGGCAACAGAAGCTGATGCTTTGTATTATCTGGAGCAGTTCACAAGAGGACAGCCACAATAATTGGTGCGTAGCTGCCAGCATATGGCTCCTGAGCGTGGTTACGCAGTGGCAAAGGGTCTTCTTATGGAACATTTTGGAAACCAGTATAAAATAGGAAATGCTTACATGCAAAGGGCCTTGGCATGGCAAACAATAAAATCAGAGGATGTCAAGGCACTTCAAGCCTACTCCTTATTCTTGCGTGGCTGCTGCAATGCAATGGAGGATCTTCAGTACATGCAGGAGTTGGACATGCCTGTCAACATGAGAGCCATAATAGCTAAATTGCTGTTCAAGATGAGGGAGCAATGGAGGAGTACGGCTCATGGCATCATGGAACATACCCAGGAAAGAGCTCACTTCGAGGATATGACTACGTTTGTGGAGCGACATGTCAGCATTCTTTCTGACCCTCTATTTTGCGACATACAGGATCCAAATTCTGGTATGGTTGGCACAACATCTCTCACCAGGTTTGAATCATATCCACCCAACAGAGTGAAAAGAAACATTGTCGCCACCACAGTAACATCTATGGACATATCTGAGAGAGCCAAGGAGCTGACATCACCAACACCAGGTAGCAGGTACAGTGAAAGCTAGGAGAGCTGGATGCCTTTTTTTGCTGTGCTCGCAGTCACTCATTGTAGGAGTGCAAACAACTTCAGGAAAAGAGGCAGAAAGGAGAAAATACACTTTCTGAGGGAAAAGGGAGTTTGCTTTGCATGCTTATGTGTTGGTCACGTGAGCAGAGATTGCGAAAGGCGCTTGATATGCAAAGTCTGTGGTCAAACTCACCCCACCCTGCTTCACATCAAAAGGCAACCATCTTCTCCAGAACAGTTAAAGGAACCATCCAATAATCAACCAACTTCACTGCAAACATGTGGACATACAGGGGCCGGTAAGGACCGGTGTGTATTAGCCATTCTCCCTGTAAACGGAAACATTATACAAACCTACGCCTTCTTAGACCCTGGTAGCTCAGCCACATTCTGCTCCGAACATCTAATGCAGAGGCTGAATATCACAGGCAGAAGAACCACCTTCCTGCTGAGCACCATGGGGCAAGAGACAGTTGTTCCAGCTTACTCCTTGACTGGGTTGGAGGTAGCTGATTTGGACAGCAATGACTTTCATGTTCTTCCGGAAGTTCTCACACAGAAGAAAATGCCAGTCACGGCTGAGAACATGGTGACACCTGAAGAACTGTTGAAATGGTCATATTTGTCCAACGTACACATCCCACGCCTAAAAGCAAATGTCGACCTGCCTGCATTGTATCATTGGGACAAGGATCGGTTTGGTATCAGATCAGACAAATAGAACGGCCAAGTCCATCTACGGGATCAAATTGCTCAGTAGCTCCGTATAAGATGGGAGCTCCTTTAATAATGACATACATGACATACAGATAGACAGTACTGCTACATCTATACATTTATGACATACCAGGTTTACAAATACAGTACTGTTTTTGATACAAGAAGAGTCTAAAAAAGAGAGTATATACATTTGACGAAGAAACTGTACATTGGAGGAGGTTGGTAGGTAGGAGGTTGGTAGGAGGGGTGGAGGGGGCGGTTGGGTGGGTGGGGTGGGGGGTAAACTGTACATTGTAGGGGGTGGGGGTGGGGGGGTTGGGTAGGCGGGGTGGGGGGGGGGGCGTAACTGTACATTGGATTATCGACTAAACCTTACTTGGTCCCAAGAAGAGGGTCTTGTGTATTATTGGGTTTAATAGGACATTTATTGTACATTGGAGGGGGTTGCGTTAGGACTTTTACAGAGGCCAGTTTCGAATTGCAGTCTCCCGTAGGTGCTCTTTGAGAGTGGTTTTGAAAGTGGGTAGTGATTCACATTCCTTTACAGCTGTGGGTAGGGCGTTCCACATTGATGTGGCATAATTGCGAAACGTGTTTAGTCCCTTGTTTGAGCCGAATCTGCGTTTAACATGATTTGTGGAGCTCCCTCTGGTGTTGTGATCGTGGTATTCACTAACCTTTGGGAAGTATTTTGACATGTACAAGGGTACCTTAGTCGTGTAGTGTATCTTGTAGACCAGGCCCATTGCAAGTTGCTGTACTCTGTCGTCTACTCTAAGCCACCCTAGGTTGTCAAAGTGGGCAGGGGTGAGGTGGGTTCTAGGAGTAAGGTCAAGCAGTAGTCTGACCAGTTTGTTTTGAGATGTTTGTAATTTAGTTTTTAGCACCTTTGAGGTGCTTTGGTACCATGAGGTGCAAGCATAGTTGTAGTACCCTTGAATGAGTGCTCCTGCCAGAGTCTTCAGGGTATTCTTGTTTACCAGAGAGGAGATCCGGTACAAGAATTGAGTTCGCTGGGCGGCTAGGTGGTGTAGTGGGCAAGGCACTCGCCACCAGTGTGGAGACGCTAGGATTCGCGTGTTCGAATCCAGCTCTCCACATTGTTTTCAGTTTAGCTGGTCGTCCGCAGTAATACACATTGGCCGTATTACGGGGAGGGAAAACTGAAGGGTGGGGATCGAACGTTGTGAACAAGCGACTCCTACAAGTCGGTTGGTGCGCCTGCGCAGTAGAATCAGGAAGTGTCGGGGGCAGCGTGAGCCTCCCACGCGTTACTCCTCGACACTGAGAGATCGAGCTGCGCAGGTGAAAAGATGCGACTGCTGTTACCTCAAGTACCGGAGGGGACTTGTGCTATGTATGACTTAGTCCACATTGCAGCCGGCTTGTGGGAGGCAAGAAACAGCGTCCGTGACAGGGGAGGGTTGAATTGGATGATACGAAATTGGGATGGGAGAAAATATAGAAAAATGGGAGAAAAAGTGGATAAAAAAAAAAAAGAATTGAGTTCGCTGGTTGACTTTTTTTATTACATTGGATGCCATTTTGTCACAGGAAAGATTTGCCTCTAGGATGGAACCTAGGTATGTAATTTCATCTTTCCTTGTGACAATATTGTCACCCACTGTAACTGAGAAGTCGTCGGTCTTGCTGAGTTTGTTATTTGAACCGAAGAGAATGGACTCTGTTTTGCCCAGGTGTAATGATAGTTTGTTATCAGCGAGCCATATGCAGATTTTGCCTAGTTCCGAGCTGAGGGTTTTTTCAACCTGTAACTTGTTCTTGTCAGAGACCAGCAGGGCTGAGTCGTTCGCGAACAGGAACAAGTTGCAGTCACAAGCTGACGACATGTCATTTGCATAAATTAGGAACAGTAGCGGTAGTATGCTTCCTTGTGGAACACCACAACTCACTGGGAGGGGGGATAGGGTACCATTTACCTCCACCATCTGTTCTCTCCCCTCCAGGTAGGATTGCATCCAGCTCACTGATAAACTATCAAAACCAATTGCTTTTAGCTTGTCAATCAGAATGGTGTGATTGACAGTGTCGAAGGCCTTTTGTAGGTCCAGCATGACCATGCCGCAATATTTGCCCACGTCCATCTCTTGTTTGATGTGGTCGTTCAAATAGAGAAGGCATGCGTCAGTGGAGTGGGATGTTATGAAGCCAGATTGGAATTCGTAGATTAGATTTTTTTTCCGCAAGGTACTTTTCGACGCTGATTCAGTCTTGTTAATTCAAACCAGACTTGATACTCAGGATAATTGCGTGCGGCCGCCTCACCTGAAAAGACAGCAGGTGTCGATAGCAGAAATCCTGATTTTCTAACAGCATTGATTGATTGATTGATTGATTGAAAACTTTATTAACAGATTGCAGAATGCACAATACAGTACGGCTCAATAGCCTCGCCGACAAGTTAAATGCATAATCTATAGGCTAATTTTAAATCCCTCATTATCAATCAGATTATTTTTCTTTAAATGTGCCTGCTGGCAGTAGGCTTAATGGAATGAATAATCAAATGAGATCTTGCTAGCGAAAATAATTAGTTAAACTCTTTCAGAATAAGTAGACAAAAACAAGCCCAAAGAGTATCTAATTGATATGAATTAATAGATACTTATGAGGATATCTGTACTGTATGTGCTTAGGTATCATGTACTATATAAATACATGGTTCCCAAAGTTTTCAAGGTGCGACCCCCGAAATAACGTGTCAGAGAGGCTTGGAGGGAGGCTATACAGTTTCACTATTAATCAGGTTTTAATCTGTTTCGGACATCATCCATACATGCATTGAATTGATTAACCTTTGGTTTATACCAGTGACACCAGTCATGTTAATCACCTTCTTGTTCATCATCAGATAAATAAATTCATTCATCAAAACGTCAAAGGCTTGCAATTGCTCATTCATTTTCTCAAGTCACGTCCACGTCATCAAATCAAACATCTCCTCAAACATTTTAATCCCAGTTACAATATCACAATAACGTGTGAGTGAGTGATACAATTCAACAATCCACATATTCAGATTCGTCGTAATTCATATCCACAATCCACGCATGAAGACGCTTCAATTTATGCTTGAATTAAACACAATCCGGGCGCAAATACATCCACAGCCGAGAATATGAAACTAATCAGAGCCAAACGCCCGATAGGTTTCATTCATTAAAAACATCCCCGCGGGATTCACATTTGCAATGCTCCGACGTTATTAAAATAACCACATAGTGTGTATATCGCACCTCGCGAGCGCCGTATATATGACGTGCATTATTTAGGACAGAGTACATTTATTATCAGCATTTTAGGTATATTATTTTACATTTCAAAAGCCCCCTCTAGAAATTTCAGGAAGGGAGCTGGCATTTCTTTGCGAGGGCGTGGCCATGCAGGTTAACGAGCTAACTGAACTAAACCCTGCCCTCGACCAGGTTCAAACTTTTTGATCTGTTGCCATAGTGATTTAGAAAATCGCACATTGGGGAACCGAAAGGTCTAGTTTAAGTCAAGTTATCCTGAAAATTATCCGGCTAACTCAGTTAGCCAGGTACGAGGAACAGGGCCCAGGGATTTTATTTTACCAAACAAAACAAGTGCTTTTCAAAGTCTGAGGTCAGGTCACTGTCAACTCATTCAGTTCTTTCTCAACTCCGATGGTCCATAAAATCATCTTGGGTCAAGAGAAAAAAGATTTGGAAAATGTTGGTTCACTAAATGTTAGTTAGTGATGTATTCATTTTTTTTACCCAGGGACAGTGCACATTAATCAACATCTTCAGTTTCCACATCAATGTAAATGTGCCAGAATTAGCTAATGAGCTAGTTTTCATCTGTAGTCCCTGCCTAACATGCATGTCTTTATGGTGTGGGAGGAAACCAGAGTACCTGGAGGAAACCCACACGGGACACACGGGAAGAACATGCAAACTCCACACAGAAAGGCCCCCTGCTGGGGTCTCTAAATAGAGGTACAGTAGAGTTCAGCACGTACAGTACAGGTAGATCCCCACAACTCACTCTCTCTCTCTCTCTCTCTCTCTCTCTCTCTCTCTCTCTCTCTCTCTCTCTTCTCTCTCTCTCTCTCTCTCTCTCTCTCTCTCTCATCCTTCGTTCCTCCCTTTTTCTCTGCACCCCTCCCTCCTCACACAGTAACACACACACACACGAGTGATATGAACCATCCTGCTCTCTCACCTCCAGCAGTAGGTCACTCTCGACCAGGCCACTGCCCAGGGAGAAGCTCTGTTTCTGGGGGTCGATGTGGGGCTGGGGACCCTGAGGGGCCTGAGGCTGCTGCCGCTCAACCTGGGACAGGGGCTCCATGATCGCTTTTCTACACGGCTTCTCGTGCATGGCTAGAGAGAGAGAGAGAGAGAGAGAGAGAGAGAGAGAGAGAGAGAGAGAGAGAGAGAGAGAGAGAGAGAGAGAGAGAGAGAGAGAGAGAGAGAGAGAGAGAGAGAGAGAGAGGAGAGAGAGAGAGAGAGAGAGGGAGAGAGGGAGAGAGAGAGAGAGAGAGATAAAGGGAGAGAGTGAGAGAGAGTGAGAGAGAGAGGATTAGGGAACCAGAGAGAGGGATAGAGACAAGAGGAATATAGAGAGCAGTGAGTCGGTACAGATGTGACAGAGTGACACAACTGATGTGTTCCTCAACTCGCAGAGACTCGTTGCTATTTTCTGTGTGTGTGTGTGTACGTGCATGTGTGTATTTCATCTGTGTGTGCATGACTGTGAGTAGCAATTGCATTACTGTGTGTGTGTGTCTCTGTGTGTGTGTACGTACAGTGTGTGTGTGTGTGTGTGTGTGTGTGTGTGTGTGTGTGTGTGTGTGTGTGTGTGTGTGTGTGTGTGTGTGTGTGTGTGTGTGTGTGTGTGTGTCATAGCGTGCAGAACAATGTGTCTCACCACATTAGCCTATAAAGGCTATAAAGGCTAACTCACACAAGAACAACAGATGTTAATATTGATGAGGGAGCCCTGGATCCTATAGACACACACACAGCTACATTTTATGCCTTGGCGACATTCCATTTACTGACATTCACTTCCTAACCCCATATCCTAAATATAACCATAAGCAACATGCCTAACCCTAATCCTAACCTTAAACGTAAAATACTCCCTTGTCAGTCACACACACACACACACACACACACACACACACACACACACACACACACACACACACACACACACACACACACACACACACACACACACACACACACACACACACACACACACACACACACACACACACACACACACACACACACACACACACACACACACACACACACAGTTACCAGTTACTCACACTGGACAGCTGTGTCTGATTAAAATGCACTAAATTCAAAATGTTGAGGATTTCCATATTTTTTATGGAATTGATGCCTTACACGCCCCTTAACCCATTCAGTGCCAACCACGAGATTAGTCGGGTTAACTCGCCATGCGTTGAGTGCCAAGACCCGAGAAAACTCGGGTTTTAATCGTTATTTATTTTATTAGCAATATCCATTCATTTTTCATCCATCCAGCCTGACGTAATCATTGGGAATGGGTCTGAGCTCGGATGGTATTGCACATCATTGGATTGGATTGGGTGGGACTGTGCATCAGAAATAAATTCCGGTCCCGGGGTTTCCCATCTCGGGCATGCAGTATCGTTATAACAGATGGACTGAGGACACTCAGAGCAGTGTGGATTATGTGTTTTGGTGCTATAACGTTGGATCAATAAACGCGATCAATATTTGGAATGGCGATCAGGAATTGGATTAATCTTTTTGCAAAACATCTGATGTGAGGTAAGGACTATTTTTTTTGTATCCACTTTTTCTCCTTCTTTTTTCTGTATTTTTCTCCCATCCCATTTGAGTCGTGCCAATTCATCCCTCCCCTGTCTTGATCGTTGCTCGCATGTGCCCCCCACTGGTCGGTCGTAGGGAAGGTTGAAGAATCTATCGCATGTCCCCTCCGATACATGCGGAGTCAGCCAGCCACATCTTTTCACCTGCCAGCGCGGACTCTCATTGGCGAGGTGTAACGTGTGGGAGGCTCACACTACCCTCGCCATCTCCTGTCCTTGCTGTGCAGGCGCCCTGACCAACCTGTAGGAGTCGCTGTTTACAACAACCAGATTACCACCCATCGACTTCCCTCCCACTGACTCTGCCAATTGAGTCAGTATGACGGCCGGCCCAAGCCGGAGGCAACGCTGACAGCCGGATTCGATACCGGTGTCTCTCGCGTTGGTGACGAACGCTTAGACCGCTGCGCCACCCAGCCGCCCCGGTAAGGACTCTATTTTACCAGTCTTGGGTTAATCAGATGTTTTTTTCTCCGCCATCGCAGCGCTCGCGTGCGTGCGTGTGTGTGTGTGTGTGTATGTGCGTGCGTAACGTTAGCGCTGACCACGGCATGGATAATCGATTTTTCAGCCCGCTTCTCTAGCGTGCATAAGTACACATATACTATCGATAATCTAGCGTTTATTTCATAAATCAGCCGAAAAATTACAATGTGTTTTGTGTATTCCAGTAAAGGGCGATTATCGCGGAATTTCTCTGGAATTACTAGACATCTCCAAAACTATACTCGTATTCAAAACGGTATAAAACGGAAATGTACCAATGAAAAAACAATCCGTTTCGTACATGTTGACTGCAAGCAAGTCATTGATAAGCGAGGGGTGTTTTAGACCCATAGCCATAATTTAAGATATAGTTTAAACGTTCGCAAATTTCCCCGTCCTCCCATTGACTTCCTTATTGGCACGCTAGCCCTAATATGGTCAAAGGGGCATGGCTCTGAATGAGTTAATGGATTAAGTAAGTTTATTTTTTTTAACGCTTTTTTTCCCCCTCCATTTTTCTATTTTTCTCCCATCCCAATTTAGCCGTGCCAATTCTCCCCTCCCCTGTCTTAATCGTTGCTTGCATGTGCCCCCCACTGGCCGGTCGTAGGGAGGATAGAAGCCCATCACATGTCCCCTCCGATACACGTGGAGGCAGCCAGTCACATCTTTTCACCTGCCAGCGCGGACTCTCATTGGCGAGGAGTAACGTGTAGGAGGCTCACACTGCCCCCGCCATTTTCCTGTCTTTGCTGTGCAGGCGCCCTGACCGACCTGTTTACAACGTCCAGATTACCACCCATCGACTTCCCACCCGCTAACTCTGCCAATTGAGTTAGTATGACGGCCGGCCCAAGCCGGAGGCAACGCTGACAGCCGGATTCGATACCAGTGTCTATTGCGTTGGTGACGAGCGCAATGTCCGCTGCGCCACCCAGCCGCCCCGGATTAAGTAAGTTTCATGACATTATACAGTGTATAATGTAAAAAAAGCATGGGTGTCAATCTCAAAATAATGTTTATTTTTTCCTTCTCTTATATGTGTTGCAGTGGAGGTTTCTCTATGACAACACGTGAAACACAAATTCACTCATAATTCATAATTATTATTAATTTACATATACCTATATAAAAATTAAAAATAAATAAAAAACTATATATATATATTTTTTTTTAATTATTATTATTATTTCTTTTTATTATAAATGTTTTCCTCTGTAAAAAAAAATGCCAGTGAATTTTTTTTTCTTCAAAAATGGCCAAAATTGACAGCTCTGAGCAGGCCTGCACTGCAGTATTGCCTGCAGTAATTATTCGTGAAGAAAACTTCACAGGTGTGACCCATTGTTAAATAAATAATAAATAACAGCGAATCAAAATAGGCTATTAACTTCATCTAAGAACGGTCTGTGCAGTTAAACTCTTGCCATTGAATGGAGGATTGATTGATTGACAGCCCTTGACATCCAATACACGGAGGTTGAATATGATTGGCAGCCTTGCAAATCCAATCAGAGATTTCTGCATTGCAAAGTCAAAATGGGTCCAGCTGCATGTGAGGAGGATAGGTTTAGCTCGGGCCAATCTCAAGTTTCTCAAGTTTCTTTATTAGTTGTCATACAGAAGTACAGAATACTTTTATACAAAATGTAACATAAAGAAGCATTTTGTATAAAAGTATTCTGTACTTCTGTATGACAACTAATAAAGAAACTTGAGAAACTTGAGATTGGCCCGAGCTAAACCTATCCTCCTCACATGCAGCTGGACCCATTTTGACTATGTGAAAGTTGAGACTATGAGAAAGTTGTTGTTTAGTAGTTAGTAAGCTGTACAGCTATAACAAGTCAGGCTAAATTAAACTTTGCGCCAACATTAGGACCGAAGTATAAACCAGCAACTGAGCAACATGAAGAAGTGGATTTATGCATCTGGATCAGAAAAAACGTTGTGGATGAAAAAGTAAGTAGGCTATAGTGCTTGTATGCTAACAGTAGCTAGGCAGCTTAGCCTACATCACAATGATAATCACCAAGCTAACTTACTGTACACACTGTAGGGCTGGGCAATTAATCGAAACAGAATCGCGATATCGATTCATAGACCTATGCAATCTAATTTCTAAGTTATGACTATTTTCTTTTATTAAAAAAACCTTTTTTTTTTTTTTTTTATTATTATTTTATCTGGGTTGAACATGATTTGTGGAACTCCCTCTGGTGTTGTGGTCGTGGTATTCACTGACCTTTGGGAAGTATTTCGACATGCACATGGGTATCTTAGTGGTGTAGTGTATCTTATAGACCAGGCCCATTGCAAGTTGCTGTACTCTGTTGTCTACTCTAAGCCATCCTAGGTTGTCAAAGTGGACAGGGGTGAGGTGGGTTTTAGGAGTAAGGTCAAGCAGTAGTCTGACCAGTTTGTTTTGTGATGTTTGTAATCTTGTTTTTAGTGCCTTTGAGGTGCTTTGGTACCATGAGGTGCAAGCA
The DNA here is from genome assembly GCF_963971535.1 of Notolepis coatsorum. NCBI lineage: Eukaryota > Metazoa > Chordata > Actinopteri > Aulopiformes > Paralepididae > Notolepis > Notolepis coatsorum. The sequence continues at coordinate 92,906,412 of NC_140177.1, forward strand.
TAGTCGTAGTACCCTTGAATGAGTGCTCCTGTTAGAGTCTTCAAGGTATTCTTGTTTACCAGAGAGGAGATCCGGTACAGGAATCTAGTTCGTTGGTTGACTTAGTTTTATTACATTGGATCCCATTTTGTCACAGGAAAGATTTGCCTCTATAGGATGGAACCCAGGTAGGTAATTTCATCTTTCCTTTTAAGATAAGATAAGATATTCCTTTATTGATCCCCTTGGGGAAATTCAGGCATCATAGCAGCATGGGGGAAGGGGGGGGTACAGGTAGTGAAAACAACACAAGCAGTGTAAACAAATAGGTCAATATAATTTACTATCTAACTAACTGAAATATACATTATTCATTATTCACAGTATCACAGTATCACAGTATCCACATAAGGTGCAGTATGCATAAGGTAGTGTTATTGTCCTACTTGGGTTCCTATTAGTTCTAGGTCGATGTCTGGCAGCAGTCGCTGCCCACTGTTGTGGAGCCTGATGGCCACTGGTATGAAGGACTGTCCGAGGCGGTTAGTTGAGTGTCGGGGGGGTATGAGTCTGTGGCTTCCTTGTCACCTTCACCTAATATGTTTTGATCTGGTCAGGTGCGCTGTCACCTAAAATGTTTTGATCTGATCAGGTGCGCTGTCACCTAATATGATTTCATCTGGTCAGGTGCGCTGTCACCTAATATGTTTTCATCTGGTCAGGTCCGCTGTCACCTAATGTTAATATGTTTTCATCTGTGTCCACTGACCACTGACACACAGTGGGGGATGTTTTAAAAATATTATTTAATATATAATATAATATAATAATTTGTGCTTCACCTAAAAATTTGGTCAGCAGCACTGATGTGTTGGTACTGGGTATATTTTCATATAAACACAATTCCATGACACTTGTACTGGTAGACAGATGACAAAAGTGACAGAAAAGATTCCATAAATTCCAATACTTGAGATACACAGAGAGGAAAAGAAAGGGGGAGAGAGAGAGCTGGACCTACAAAGGAGTCCCTTTTGTCAACTCATAATGAAACTGGCTGACATCTCACACTCTGACATCACAAACCCTAGCCAGCCTCAGAAGATTAGACCTAACCAAATTATAACCAAAGAAAAAGATAAATACATTACATATTGGAATCAACTCACACAATCACAACACAAATTAGAAACATATTTGGCCCTAAACAGACAGTATACTGTGGCAGACTACCTCAGCACAGTAACTGATAAGAATCTAAGAAAGACTCTGACAAAGTACAGACTGAGTGACCATGGTTTGGCGATAGAGAAGGGCAGACACAGACAGACCTGGCTGCCCAGAGAGGAGAGGTTGTGTTGTCTTTGTGATGAGGGAGCCATAGAGACAGAACTACACTTCCTAACACAATGTGAAAATTATAGAAATATTAGGGAGGAATTCTTTCCAAAAATTGAAATAATTTTCCCAGAATTTCAAAGTATGACAGAAGTGCAGAAATTGCCATTCCTCCTGGGGGAACAGAAAGAATGTGCAGTTTTAGCTGCAAAATATGTCAATTCATGTCACAAGAAAAGGGACAACCAGTAGGACACATATACTGTATATACATGTACCATGTTTTACTCACCGCACCATCTCCTTTATTTCTTTGATCTTGTTCTGTTGATATTGTTGTTGTATTGTATAATGTTGTTTGCTGTTTGTCATAATTGTGCTTTGGCAACATTTGTGAAATTTCATGCCAATAAAGCTTTTTGAATTGAATTGAATTGAGAGAGATAGAGAGAGAGAGAGAGAGAGAGAGAGAGAGAGAGAGAGAGAGAGAGAGAGAGAGAGAGAGAGAGAGAGGGGGGGGGGATAGGAAAAAGAGGAGAGCTGAATGGCCTTGCATGAGACAGAAAGGGAGGAAAAGGAGAGGAGACATGGGAAAGAGAGAGAGAGTGTCAAGTGTTCCTTTATTGATCCCCTCTGGGAAATGCAGGCATGATAGCGGCATGGGGGAGGGGGGAGGGTAGTACAGGCAGAACAAATTTGAATAGTAGAAATATAAATAATAATAATATAAAATAATAATAAAATAATAATATAATATACTGTAAAAATAATAATAATATAATGTAAAAATTATAATTATAGAATATAATGTAAAAATTATAATAATAGAATATAACATAATAATAATAATAATAAAATGACCAGAGTCCATGCGGTAATTAAGGTTGCTTTCACACCTGATGTATTTGGTCCGCTTTAATCCTTGTTTGTATATGGTTCCTATATTTCCAAACGTGTGATTTTTCATCATCCTAACATTATTATTTTCGTAGCTGTGGTACGTTAAAAATAGCTAAATAATGTTGTGATACTAAACAAATACTTTGCATTGATGATCATAAAATGTGTGCAAGCCAAGGTGGAGATCCACCATCTGGTGCATCAGGTTATATAATCTCCCGTTTATCAAAAAGGTTTGTAATGAAGTTGTAAAGTTAGATGAAGGAAATCAGGCTTTGTATGGGGGAAATGTGTTGCCAGATTATCCCCTTCATACACTACGCTTAACACTTTCAGTGCCAAAAGACGACTTAAGTCGGTTCTGGGCAGTTTTTCCTTTTTTTCAATATTTTTATTCATTATCCACCCAGGGAGCCTGTTGTTACCATAGGGAATGAGTCTGAGGTTGCCAAAGTGCAATACCGGCCGCATCCAGCTAGACGGCGGTATCGAGCACCCTTTGAAACCTTGTATCTTGGCCTGTGCATCGATCTAATGGGTCCGGGTTTATTATAATTTTTTTTTAAGCTGAGCGGTTATAACGGTCATATTGAGAAGAATCAAATGCTCCCGACACATGATGTGTGGTGGATTATGTTGGCGACACGATGGACATCAATACTTGGAATCGCGATCAGATAATTGGAATATTCTTTTTGGGGTACATCCTAGTCAAGGTAAGGGCTATATGATATCAATCTTGCGTTGATCCAAGCATGTCTTCACCTCGATCCGAACGTGTGTGTGTAACGTTAGTCTACAACGTATTCCGTTGGTGACGATCAAAGCATCAAAAAACGACCCGCCCCCCCACCCTTTCATGCATTCATGATGAAACATAATACCTATGTTATAGATTTGATTTGAGAATAATAGCGGGTCCAGGCAAGAAACGGCAATGGTTATAGTATAATACAGGAATAAGGCTATTCCTCAGCATTTCAGGAATTACCCCAGACCGATCTAAAAACATACTTATATTCACTATGGTATAACGCGCAAATGTATGCATGGATAATGTTCTCTTTTTTGCATCTTGACCGGAAGAAAGTCAGTCAAATGACCATAGTATTGTATCCATAGGTATAATATAGAATATAGTTATAGCTCTACAAACAAAGTGATGGACTCCTACCTTTTAAAGTGTGACATTGAATAGATGGGGCCCGAAATCAGCGCGGCACTCAACGTGTTAATTATGCCTTAAAGAATTTCATAAATATTCCTGCAAGTTTGAAGCCCCTTTTTCATAGCATAATGTGGGCAGATATGGGATTCCAAATGATGTCCAATGAAAGGCTGACCTGCATGATCACATGACTTTGTTTAGAGAGTTTGGTGCTCTTGTGAAAGCTAACGAACCAAATGAAAAATGCAACAATGTTGCAACTTCACCCCTATACTGTAGGTGTGAAAGCAACCTAAGGGCGTTTTCACACCTGTAGTTCGTTTGCTTTGTTCCGATTCAGGGAGACACAGGGACTATAATGATACAATGTTGCACTTGTCCCTTAGTTCGTTTGTGTTCACACGGCTAAAGTTAGCTATAGACCACTGCACTTCCGTGTTACATTGAAATCGGGGAGGAGAGAGCGGGGGGAGCAAATGAATGAATGTGGATGAGAGCCGTGATGTAAATCGGCCGATTTAGTTCTCAAGTCAAGAGTTTTATTTGTCACGGCATACAAGTATACAATGAAATGTGGGTGGTCTTGCCCGCAACAATGTGCAATACAGTAGTACAACATATAATAGAATCCAATAAACCAACATTGTGCAATAAACAGGTAACATAGTAGGGCATATCGGTATTTGTACATAAGTTATTTACAGAGCATGGAGGACATGCTAGGTCCTTTGGTAGTGCAATACACTGTTACTGTTGCTATACTATTTTTAAAGTGACCTTTCCTTTGTGGCCATAAGTGTGGGCGTGTGCAGCATGAGTGTGTGCTTGCTCATGTTAAAGTGGCTGCTAGTGTGCGAGCGTGTTCTGATCGATTAGGAATGGGTCGCACCGTGTTCAGGAAACTCAGGCGCATAAAAGTCTATTGGATCATGTCTCTAGCACCCCCACAGCCGTAGCTGCAACCACTTACATCACGGCTCTCATCCACATTAATTCATATGCTCCCCCCGCTCTCTCCTCCCCGATTTCAATGTAACGTGGAAGTGCAGTGGTCTATAGCTAACTTTACCGATCTAGCTGCCTAAAGACTACAAACTGATCCCGCCCACAATTCAATGCAAAAGCGTCATCATGCAACGCGTATACAGTACGGCAAGTGAGTTGTGTCGGTTTGTTAAGTTGATTGCATTCTCACAGCGTACGAGTCGCTTCGGGTTCGGTTGGAAGTGCGCCGAGACCACCCTCTCTAGGCGGTCTCGGCCCGCTTGTTTTGTTCCGCAACAGAATGCGATTGCTGTGTTCACATATGCCCAAATGAACCGAAATAGGGGGTAAACGCTCCAGGTTCCGGAACAACAGCTCCAAACGAGCTAGGTGTGAAAACGCCCTAAGAGTCAGACGGTCCTAGCAGTTCTCAAGTTCTTTAGCCGTTAGTTCTCCAACTATTGGCAGCAGTCCATTCTGCTGGTGGTGGAGCCTGATGGCTACTGGTACAAAGGACTGACTGGGGGGATAAGTCTATGGCTGAACATGCTATATTGCCATTACATCCACACTCTTGGAATGTCTCGTATGCAATCACAAACTGCGACAGGAAATAAATATTGCATAAATAAATAACATCTCCATACCTCGTCCTACACCTCACCTATACCTCATCCTCTCACTCCTCTGCTCACCCACGTGTGCATGGCAGCCATGGCTATATCCATAGTGTTGCATGTTTAACCCAGTGTTACTACTCTTCCGGGTTGCGCATCACGGGGACGCGATGCCTCTAGACCCCACACAGGGATCCACCCTGTCTGGCCAGTTTTTGGCGGAAGGACACCATCTTTTGACACCTTATTTGGAAGACCCACCACCACCATCACACCAAGTATTACTCCGCAGATCTTAGAGGAACTCTATAAAAGGCTCCCAGCGCGGTCGCTCAAGTTTTTTGGAAGGTTTTCTCAGAGCGTGCGGTGAAAGAATTAATTTATCCGGGGATTTCGGCGCTTGTTTGTGCATTTCGAAACGACCGTGTAAGTACTGTTTATACAATTTTTTTTAACTTATTATAGCATTCATTAATTTTTATGACCGTCTATAGTGTTTGTGAGATGTTTTTCCAGAGATTCTGGTCATATTTTCCACTCAAAAAGCTTGTTTTGAAAAGTACCGGTGTGTAAAAATAAATTCAGCCAGACTACATTGCATTAGCTGTGCGAGCTAACGCGTGACTCACGTGCACACAATTGACGTATTTATTTCGCAAATGCAGGTTTTCAAATAGCCACATTGCTGTATTTAGTGTATTCATTAGTGGGTCATATTCGTATATATAACATATTTCATTTTATCAACCTAGAATTGACAACAAGGCCTAGCTGCTGGATGCTAGCTCCCATGCTAGCGTTGGCTAACAGCATCGGCTGAGAGCCAGGGAGACCCAGGGCGAGCCACGCTACTACCCTACCCAGGAAAGATGGTTCTAGAGCGGCAGAGAGTATGGAGGAAGACAAGGCTCTATGAAGAGAATGGGGTAAGTTTGAAGAAAAATTTTATTTTGAGTTTTAACGAGACGGAAGATGACAGTGGTTTGGTCGTGTGAGTAATAGAGCAACGGACCGCTCCAGAGAGAGCGACGGATACCCCGGTTGAAGTGACCCACCATCACCACCACCACCACCACCATCACCACCACCATCACCACCATCATCACCACCACCACCATCATCATCACCACCACCACCACCAGCTAAGTACCTAGCTTCAGTTTAGCCTAACCTGAAAAGACAGGAAATAAGGGAAGATGCCGGGACTCGGCTCTCCCACAGAATGTACTAACTGCTTGAAGATGAGTATGATGATTGTAGAGCTGGAGGCTCGGGTTTCTACACTGCACCAAATCCAACAAGATGAGCGACTCATTGACTCTATTTATGAAGCTACTACAAATACAGCCAACGATACCATGGTTGAGACCTGGCCTGGGCTAGTAGCTACAGTACAGCACCACCCAAAAGACGGTCCTTGGCACAAGCAAGGAGCTAGACCAAAGACCACCGTCAAGGATAAAAGGAAAAATAAACGAACCAGGAACACGACTATTACCTCGCCCCCGGTACCGCCAGGAAATAGTTTCAACCTACTCTCGGAAACACGCATATCAACACCAAAAGCAAAGAGACATAGAAGCGTGGCTAACGACGCTAGCGAAGCAAACAGCGAGCGGAACGGAGCTCACACTAACGACGCTAATAGCAGGAATACCGGAGCTCACGCTAACACTAGCGAAGCAAACAGTTTGCATGCCGGAGCTCACGCTAATGCTAGCGAAGCTAACAGCCGGCACATCGGAGCACACGCTAACGACGAGACGATGAGGAAAACAGAGCCACGAGCGACACGGCTAGCAAACACGACCCAGACCGAGCTAACGGCTAACAGCGAAGAGACTATCATGCGCCGAGGAGAACGTTGCGGTAGCCAACGCCGAAGGTACGGGACCAGCGTTAACATGCCGGCTATTGAGAAGGCTAACGAGGCTTCACCAAGGCCACAGGATTGTGGAAAGAACCGGCAGACTAGGCCTAGCCCAAAAACAAACGGCCCCAAAACTGTTGGAAAGAAAAATGCTAACCTCACACAGTAAATAGACTGCATACTGATTGGAGATTCCACAACAAGGTATGTGGAGATGGCAAACACAGAAAATATCTGTCTAGACAATACATCTGTGAAAGAGCTGGCCGAAATACTTCCAACACTAATCAGACTGGGAATAACAAAAATTGTCATTCACTCTGGATCGTTTGACATCCTGCGAAAGAAGACTGGCAGGGAGACTTTGAAAGACGATTTCACACGTTTAATGAACACACTAGACAAACATCAGTCTGTGTACATAGACACTGATGTGTCCATCAGTGGACCAATTGCATGCTTTCGCAGAGGACAAGAAGCATTCAGTCGACTCCTAAATTTTAATTCATGGTTAGGGGCTGCATGTCTTGTACACGGCCTGAAATTCATTGACAACTTCAATGTTTTCTGGAATAACCCAGAACGTTTTCAAAGAAATGGCTTCTTCCCAAATCGCTTAGGTTCAAAGCTCCTAGCAGCAAACATGCGTCATGCCTTAATGGCCTCCAAGAATATTAAGCTCATACCAGCACGAGAGATAGTCATGAAGGACACAATCTCACCACGAAGTGCAGCAGCACAAGGCGTCCCCCCCCCCCCATATCACACAAGGTCATCTCGTCTGATCAAATGTCCCCGAAAGCACAGTACAGTCAGTGCAGTGCAGTATAGCACAATTGCCATGCCATCTCTCAAAACATACCGGTAATCATAACCAGCCAATGGCATGGTGAAAAATATACGCCATCAATGCGTTTACCTGCTATTAACCTCAGGGCCATCACGGTCAAGCCAAAGCAGACCTCCTCTAAAGAAGTCCAACAAATAAAATTAGCTTTCCTAAATGTCAGATCACTGAATATTAAAACATTCTTAGTAAATGATCTGATTAAAGAAAATAACTTAGATTGCATCTGCCTAGTAGAGACATGGCTAAATAATGACACAGCTACATCAATAATGATAGAAGCTTGTCCACCAGACTATAACTTTTTTCAAATACCCAGAAAAAATAAAAGGGGCGGAGGAGTTGCAGCAATCTTCTCCTCAAAACTCTTGTTTAGAATCACAGAACTAGGCGAGTTCATGTCAATGGAATATCTTGCCATTGAACTAAAAACAGAATCAACTATTATTGTCACAATATACCGCCCGCCTAGACACTCACCACTATTTATACAGGAGCTCTCTGAACTGATCTCACTATGTGTTACCGGATATGATAAGGTGATCCTAAATGGAGACTTGAACATCCATTTTAATAAGAAAACAGACTCCAAAACTATAGAACTAAAAAATCTACTGGATAGCTTTGACCTAATACAGCATATAACAAATGCAACTCACAGGCTTGGGAATACACTAGACTTAGTTATAACAACAACTGGGCTAAGCATAACAAATATCGCAATAACTGAATTACCTCTCTCCGACCATCACTGTATATTTTTTGATACTCAAATAACCCTTACTAAAACAAAAAAAGAAATCATAGTTAAAAAGAGGCTCCTAAACGACAAAGCTGAATCAAAGTTCATTGATCTTATCAGACTACATGAACCACACAATCATGACAGCTCTCTAAATGAAATGGTAGAAAATCTCAATGATGCAATGTCATCTATATTAAATTCTGTCGCCCCATTAAAAACGAAAAAGAAGAAAACTAGAGCCTCGCCCTGGTTAAACTATAATACGGTCAACAAAGAAAAAAGGAAATGTCGTGCAGCGGAGCGAAAATGGAGAAAAACAAAAACCACCATATGCTGTGATATATACAAAGATGCTTTAACTGCTTATAATAAAACCATCCGCTTAGCAAGGAAAGATTACTTCTCTAAAATCATTACAGAAAATGCTGGAAACTCCAGAATCCTCTTTTCCACTATTAATGTACTACTCAACACTGCCTCTACACCTCCTCAGTCATCAACGGTTAAGTGTGAAGAACTTGCACTATTCTTTAACAACAAAATAACCTTGATCAGGGCCAGCATTACTCATGATGGAAATAAAGCTGATTGCGTCAAATCACGCAATGTAACCATGAGAAGTTTCACATGCATCACATTAGATGTACTCTGCAAAACTGTCTCAGAATGTAACTCCTCCACCTCAGACATTGACCCTATACCTACAGCTTTCTTCAAACGGGTATTTAATAGTGTTTCAAGCCCTGTGCTAGATATCATAAACACTTCCCTTAGGACTGGTATTTTCCCGGATGCCTTTAAAACAGCAGTTGTAAAGCCATTACTAAAAAAACCTAACTTGGATAGTAATGAAATGGCTAATTATCGTCCAATATCCAACCTACCATTCATTAGTAAAGTACTTGAAAAGATAGTTTCAGTTCAAATAAATTCCTTTCTTGAAGAAAACAACATCTTAGAAGAATTTCAGTCAGGATTCAGAAAATATCATAGCACTGAAACTGCCCTCACCAAAATAATCAGTGACCTCAGACTAAACTCTGATGAGAATAAGATCTCCATCCTTATCCTGTTAGATCTCAGTGCAGCATTTGATACAATCGATCACGATATTCTAATCGATCGTCTTGAAAAGCATGTCGGTTTCTCAGAACATGTGCTGGGCTGGTTTAAAACATACATCAGAGGGAGGAAATTCTATGTTAAACTAGGAGATCACATGTCTGATATATACGACAACAACTATGGAGTTGCACAAGGGAGTTGCTTAGGTCCTTTACTCTTCTCCCTTTACATGTTACCGCTGGGTGATATCATCAGAGAACATAATGTAGATTTCCATAGCTATGCGGATAATACACAACTGTACATATCTGCTGAACCAAATGATACAGCGATTAGCTCCATTACAGACTGCTTACTGGCAATAAATAAATGGATGAGTAAGAACTTCCTGAAACTAAACGAGAACCAAATTGAAATTCTAATTATCGGCTCCAAAACTAAAAAAGAAACATTAATAAAGAACCTGGGGGGACTAACCCCTTGGATCAAATCTGAGGTCACTAGTCTTGGGGTTATCATAGATTCAGAACTGAACTTCAATTCTCATATTAGCAAAGTGACGAAAACATCGTTCTTCCATCTCAGAAATATAGCAAAAGTACGACCATTTATTAATCAGAACGATGCTGAGAAGCTAATTCATGCATTTATATCTAGCCGGTTAGACTACTGTAATGCACTTTTCACAGGTCTCCCTAAGAAAACCACAGAGAGGCTTCAGCTAATCCAAAACTCTGCAGCCCGACTGCTAACAAGAACCAAAAGGAGAGAGCACATTAGTCCAGTCTTAGCTGCTTTACACTGGCTTCCTGTAACATTTAGAATTGACTTTAAGGTCCTTCTCCTTACATACAAAGCTCTAAATGGACAGGGACCTAGCTACATCGCCAACACTCTAATAAATTACACACCAGCAAGAACACTGCGATCATCAGCTGCTGGACTACTAGAGGCTCCCAGAAGCAGTCAAAAGAGGATTGGTAATGCAGCCTTTATCAACTATGCCCCAAAACTATGGAACAAACTACCCCAAAACATCAGGGAAGCCAACCCGCTAGACATCTTTAAAAGACAGCTTAAAACCTATCTCTTTGCTCAGGCATTTCACTGATAGATATCTGCTACCACCTAGTGGCAAGAGGAAACATCAGGGATATCCTGACACAACTTGTATTTACCTGCACTATTCTTACCCTGCCTACTCTTATACACTGCCTATCAAATTCATATGTCGGTTATTGCACTTTTTACTTCTTACTGATGACTATTTTTAAACTGAATCATTTTAAACAATTTTTATTATTTGCTAGATCCAAATGTGAAACACTGTGATTATTTGTATTACTGAATAGAGAGCCTATTAGGATGCTAGATCCTAATGTGAAACACTGTGATTTGCCATATCTTGCTATGCTCGCTCATGCCTGTATTTTTTATGTCCGTTCTATTTTATAATTTTTTGACTATTTTTAAACTGAATCATTTTAAACTATTTTTACTATTTGTGTTACTGAAAACTGTAAGCGGAGAGCCTATTGGGATGCTAGATCCTAATGTGAAACACTGATTCTACCTGTCTATCTTTTTATGCTCGCTTATGCCTGTATTTTTTACTGTTGTGAAGCACTTTGAACTGCAACCTCTGTATGAAAAGTGCTATACAAATAAAGTTATTATTATTACACACATGAACATTTTATAATTACCATCACAATATGTAAAATCTAATCTAGTTTCATTAATTCATTCATAACTTTTGAACAATAGATGCTATTTCTAATCTGTCAGCTGTTCTATATTGCCAACAAGATTGTCTACATTCCATTCATTACACATACATCTAAAATAAGCAAGGAAAGTGCTTGAAAATGTTTATCTTCCAAGTTTAATTTCAACAAGTTCAAGTGCAACTAGATATGAACCATAATAATAAAAATTATGATGATAATCATACACTTATTTTATATCATTGGAAAGCCGTAGTTGTTAGCTTCAAAATGGTACCAAATATGAAGTACTTTGAAATACCCAGTAACTAATATCTATCACAAACCAATGCAATATCATGTTCAGGGATTTCCTAAATGGGCCAGATGACCCTGAAGAGTTCCATCACAAAAAACATGGAAAATCACTCATGTCTTATGTCTCATTAGCCCTAATGTGTCACAAAACATGGCTTTAAAAGAATGGAGGAACATGCAAATAATAATGCACACATGCACGCACACACACATGCACACACAGATACAAAAATCCGGAAACCCACACGCGATGTAGTAAAGAAGTGCTGGGGGGGGGGGGGGGGGGGGGGGTTAGCTGTAGGGAGAGAGAAGAGAGATCCAGCTTTTGAAAGTCATGCCAACAAACACATCCTCAGTCACGCACCCCCTGCTGTCTCCTGATTGGTGGGAGGTAGCAACGAATCCCTGCCTGGGGATTAACACACTGACAAAC
>NC_140177.1:92923381-92945881 GCF_963971535.1 Notolepis coatsorum
ACACTGTCAATGTGTGTGGTCCATGTCAAGTCCTCGGATATGTAGGCTCCGAGGTACTTAAAGCTGTTGACTCTCTCAACCGGTGCCCCGTCGATGCTGAGGGGGCTGTAGTCCTTGACCCCCGACCTCCTGAAGTCCACAATCATCTCCTTTGTTTTGCTGACGTTCAGGGAGAGGCTGTTTTCCTGGCACCATCCCGCCAGGACCTTGACCTCTTCCAGGTAGGCCCTCTCGTCGTTGGCAGAGATCAGGCCCACCACCACTGTGTCGTCAGCAAATTTGATGATTGTATTGCTACTCCGCTGAGCCACACAGTCGTGTGTGTACAGGGAGTAGAGGAGGGGACTCAGAACACAGCCCTGGGGGGCCCCTATGTTGAGGGTGATGGATGAGGAGGTGCAGTTGCCTGCTCTCACCACCTGGGGTCTGCCAGTCAGGAAGTCCACACACTATTACACTATTACACACTATTACACTATTACACTATTACACACTATAACTCTATTACACTATTACACTATTACACACTTACACTATTACACACTATTACACACTATTACACTATTACACACTATTACACTATTATACTATTACACACTATTACACTATTACACACTATTACACTATTACACACTATTACACTATTACACACTATTACACTATTACACTATTACACACTATTGCACTATTACACTATTACACTATTACACACTTACACTATTACACACTGTTACCCTATTACACTATTACACTATTACACACTATTACACTATTACACACTATTACACTATTACACACTATTACACTATTACACTATTACACACTATTACACTATTACACACTATTACACTATTACACACTATTACACTATTACACTATTACACACTATTACCCTATTACACTATTACACACTATTACACTATTACACACTATTACACACTATTACACTATTACACACTATTACACTATTACACACTATTACACTATTACACTATTACACACTATTACACTATTACACTATTACACACTATTACACTATTACACACTATTACACTATTATACTATTACACACTATTACACTATTACACACTATTACACTATTACACACTATTACACTATTACACACTATTACACTATTACACTATTACACACTATTACACTATTACACTATTACACACTTACACTATTACACACTATTACACACTATTACCCTATTACACTATTACACACTATTACACTATTACACACTATTACACTATTACACACTATTACACTATTACACACTATTACACTATTACACTATTACACACTATTACACTATTACACTATTACACACTATTACACTATTACACTATTACACACTATTACCCTATTACACACTATTACACTATTACACACTATTACCCTATTACACTATTACACACTATTACACTATTACACACTATTACACTATTACACACTATTACACTATTACACACTATTACACTATTACACTATTACACTATTACACTATTACACACTATTACACTATTACACACTATTACACACTATTACACACTATTACACTATTACACTATTACACTATTACACACTATTACACTATTACACACTATTACACTATTACACACTATTACACTATTACACACTATTACACACTATTACACTATTACACTACTACACACTATTACACTACTACACACTATTACACACTATTACACTATTACACACTATTACACACTATTACACTATTACACTATTACACACTATTACACACTATTACACTATTACACACTATTACACACTATTACACTATTACACACTATTACACTATTACACTATTACACACTATTACACTATTACACTATTACACACTATTACACTATTACACCGAGTACAATGGCACAATCCGCAAGTCTCTACGACAAACGGTTCAAGAGATACACTGAGGGGGTGTGGCCTAAGGGGGCGTGGTCTAAGGATCGGGGGAGTGGTCAACATCGACCAATGAAAGGTGGTCAACATCGACCAATGGCACAATCCGCAAGTCTCTACGACAAACGGTTCAAGAGATACACTGAGGGGGTGTGGCCTAAGGGGGCGTGGTCTAAGGATCGGGGGAGTGGTCAACATCGACCAATGAAAGGTGGTCAACATCGACCAATGGCACAATCCGCAAGTCTCTACGACAAACGGTTCAAGAGATACACTGAGGGGGTGTGGCCTAAGGGGGCGTGGTCTAAGGATTGGGGGAGTGGTCAACATCGACCAATGAAAGGTGGTCAACATCAACCAATGAAAAATGAAAGAGGATATCCCTACTGAGTACAATGACACAACCCGCAAGACACAACCCGCAAGACAGAGGGCGCTGTCCAGCAATTCAGTACTGCAACACAGTGATGGGCAATGATGGGTTAAAGGATAACTCCACTTTTTTTTTAAATTAGCTTATTTAACATCTTCCCTGGAGTTAGACAAGAAGATGCATACCTTTTTTGTCTCTGTGCGTGCATTTTAGCTTTGGGAATAGACGCTCCGTTAGCATAGCTTAGCTTCATCACTGGAAGTGGGGGAGGACAGTAGCCTTACAGTGCCTTACAGTGTATTGCAAGGTCTGACATTGACCAAACTTGATATGCATGACCTTGGTGGGCTCTAGGTCAACTCCTGAAAAGGGGGTCAATGTCAGACTTTGCAATCAAAAGTTAGGGGGCTAATAACCCTTGCCATAATTTCAGTGCGCCCCTAACTTTTGATTGCAAGGTCTGACATTGACCCCCTTTTCAGGAGTTGACCTAGAGCCCACCAAGGTCATGCATATCAAGTTTGGTCAATGTCAGACCTCAGAGAGAGGAATTACTCCCCTCCACAGAAGCGCTAGTTAATCTAGCCGACCTAGTACTAACTCGGAATTATTTTAGATTCCAAGATAAATACTACTTGCAAAACAGAGGCCTCAGCATGGGCTCCCCAGCCGCTGTGAACCTAGCCAATCTGTACATGTCCAAGTATGAGTCTGACCACATTTTTAATAATAACCCGTTTGAGAAATTCGTCAAATCCTATATGAGATATATCGATGATATGTTCTTTATTTGGTCTGGTACATCGTCTGATCTTGAAGCCTTCCTTGAGTACTTGAACACCTGCAGAGAAACTATAAAGTTTACATTAAAGTCTGATATACATACTTTACCTTTCCTAGATGTTTTGATCAAGAAAGCCCCGGATGGTATTTCTTTACATACAGAGGTCTTCAAAAAGGAGACAGACCGTAACTCATTCTTACATTATTCCAGTTACCACACTCCTGCCTTGAAAAATAGTCTACCTTTCAGCCAAATACTCCGTTATAGGAGAATTTGCGACACTGAAGATAGATTTACTGCACAAGCAGAAGTTCTAAGAAGCAGTTTTCATGACAGAGGCTATAGTGTCGATTTGACACGTAAAGCCCTGAATAAAACCAAGCTGATTGATAGGGCCTCGTTGTTTATCCCCAAAAAGAAAAAAGAAAACACAGACAAAGTATCTTTCGTGTCCACTTTTAGCCCCATTACGAAAGGCATACGGAGCATTGTCAATAAATATTGGCATATTCTACAGTCGGATCCAATAATAGGGACAGCGTTTCAACATTCGCCTAATTACTTTTATAAAAGACAAGCGAATTTATCCAACCTATTAGTTAAAACCGACTTGCCCGTAAGGAAACCTACACATTTTTTGTCTAATATCCCTGATGGAAATTTTCCATGTCAAGCCTGTGTACAGTGTCAAGGCATGATCAAAGAGAAATTTTACACGCACCCGAAAACGAACAAAAAAATACCTGTTAAAGGGCGTATCACGTGTAATTCAGCCAATCTTGTGTATCTACTAAAATGCCCGTGTGATTTTTCTTATGTGGGGAGAGAGCCTTTAAAACAAGAATCAGTGAACATAAGTGTTCAGTGAGAAATTCAGATATAAAGTCGTCAGTAGCTAGACACTTTTCCAGGTGTAAACATACCGTTAACGATCTCAGATACATGGGACTTGAGTTAGTCAACAGGCCCGCGAGAGGGGGAGACAGACATAAGTTACTGTTACAACGGGAATGTTATTATATCCACCTGTTTGATTGCATAGAACCTAGAGGAATGAATGAAGAGAACGTTTTAACCTGTTTCCTTTAAGTACCTTTTATCTATATGGTTTAATCCAAGTGGTTGTTTCCTGCAAGAGGTATGTTTATCCTTTGATGCTTAAAAGAAAAAAGAAAAAAGTATAGGGGCTAAATTAGCCCTATAAACTACGGGCATGTTACATAGCAAGTTTCTGGTAGGGTAATGTAATGCAATTTTTGCTTTTGCTTTTGTGTTTTTTATGCCTTTTTATATGTCTTTTATACATGGTATATTTGTATAATTTGTATTTACTAACAGACTCTATTTTGATAGGTCTTTTCTTTTGTCATTGAGGACCAATAGACTCAGGCACACCTGCGCTGTGATGTCATTTCCTGCCAATTAACCACCTGTGTGTATATAACCATTATCTTGACTGCAAGTCCATTGCAAGCTATAACACTGAAGAAGGAATACATATTTCCGAAACATGTTTGTTTCAGGCTGCCATTAAATTTTGAACCTGAGAGTGCTGGTCTGGCTTCACTGCTTCTTTTATACAATGTCAGACCTTGCAATACACTGTAAGGCACTGTAAGGCTACTGTCCTCCCCCACTTCCAGTGATGAAGCTAAGCTATGCTAACGGAGCGTCTATTCCCAAAGCTAAAATGCACGCACAGAGACAAAAAAGGTATGCATCTTCTTGTCTAACTCCAGGGAAGATGTTAAATAAGCTAATTTAAAAAAAAAGTGGAGTTATCCTTTAAGTGGATGATGTCATTGGCAGGTCAGCTGAGCCATGAACCCTGAGCCTCACAGCTGTTAAGCCTGAACCAATCAGCCATGAGCACAATGACTTGCATATTCTGAATTTTCTTTACATGACTGCATTGTCACGTTGATTAAAATAAAACTATAAGAGATGAAGCGTTGTGACGCGCACAGAAGCACTACAATGAGTAGGCGAAGGGTTGTGTGCGATATTGTGGCATTCGTGCGATATTGTGGCACTCCTTCGGCGATCGGAACAGAAGGCTAAAAAATAGTGTGAAAAAGTGATTTCTAGAGTGCGATTGGATGGCGGTCAATGGAGAGGAGAACCTTCAAACAAATGGTCGTCAGTTGAGATAGAAATGTCCAATTCCATTTATTTTTCTTTTGTGAGCGGGCTGACAGCCGTGTCATCGTTTTGATGTGTTTGTTTTATTTCTACGTCCAAAATTGAGATCACACTCGCAATTCACCCAAGGTAGGGGAAAAAAGATTATTTCAGCTGCTACACTCTAAATTGCAATGCATTTCCAATGGGACCGAAATGTTACCGTTTAAAGTCGATTCGTAGCCAGACGGTGCGGTGAAACTTTTACGAGTTCGAAGACCGCTGTTGCCATAGGCAAGCCGCTCGTTTTGATACCTTTCACGTGTATGGTGCGCGAACGCTCTGGCACGAGCGGTGTTTGAAAAATTCGGTGGATCTCGCACTCTAAATTGCAATGCATTTCCGAGATTTTACCGTTTAAAGTCGATTCGTAGCCAGACGGTGCGGTGAAACTTTTACGAGTTCGAAGACCGCTGTTGCCATAGGCAAGCCGCTCGTTTTGATACCTTTCACGTGTATGGTGCGCGAACGCTCTGGCACGAGCAGTGTTTGAAAGATTCAGTGGACCTCGCACTCTAAATTGCAATGCATTTCCGAAATTTTACCGTTTAAAGTCGATTCATAGCCAGACGGTGCGGTGAAACTTTTACGAGTTCGAAGACCGCTGTTGCCATAGGCAAGCCGCTCGTTTTGATACCTTTCACGTGTATGGTGCGCGAACGCTCTGGCACGAGCGGCGTTTGAAACTCTAAATTGCAATGCATTTCCGAAATTTTACCGTTTAAAGTCGATTCGTAGCCAGACGGTGCGGTGAAACTTTACGAGTTGGAAGACCGCTGTTGCCATAGGCAGGCCGGTCGTTTTGATACCTTTCACGTGTATGGGGCGCGAACGCTCTGGCACGAGTGGTGTTTGCAAAATTGGTGGAATAAAGAAAGAATAAAAAGAGTGACAAGAACTATAAGGTCCATAAGGTGGCAAGAAATGCACTATAAACAATACTTTGCGGCGTCGTTTCTTGCGCTAGCTTCTGTTAGCCAGCATTAGCCTTAATTAGCGTGAGCAAGTAAACTAACAGTAAACGTTTTTACATGAAATACAGCCCAAAAACCGTGCTGACAAACGTTTGCTTATTAAATACATTCTATACTATAATAATACAAACGTTTCATTGCCTCTCTGTGACGACAAAGTTGTTTAAATAACGGGAGAAAAGTAGCTAAAAACAATGTATTTGGATGGGACAGGAAGTACCATTCGCAACCGGAAGTCAGCCGGAAGTGCCTACTTTCAGGTTGTGCAAGTGGAGAATAGACCAAGAGGATGGTCTTTTTCTTCATTGTATTGTTCCGGAGTCCATATTTAGATTTACAAGTCTGACAGATCAAATCCTTTTGGCGAGCTCTTCTATAACAACTTCCTTCAAATTTATTATGAAAGCATTTACTGACAGGAAACCAGACATTTAAGTAGACATTTGAGCCCTATTTCACTAAATAGAGCACATATCGGTGCCATGTGAGGGAGAGAGAGGGGGGGGGGTATAGGCAAAAATCCTCAGTCAATGGACATAGCCTTGAGACTATCCTATGTTAATGACAATTAAAAAGTCTCACCCAATTAAATACTTAGTACAGCTTACATGCTCTACCACAGTGGTTCTCAAATTTATACCACAACCCCATTTTATTTTAGAATTTTTTTGGCGACCCCACAGTTAACACTTTGAGCGCCACGCCGGGTTTTCCTTTTTACCGGCTGAATGCCACCATCGGCGCCAATGTTAACGTTAATATCGCCTAATCTATGTTTTAAATTATGGCTATGTGTCTAATCTGCCCATCGCATTATCAAAGACTATTTTCCAGTCAGTGCTGTCAAGGCAGATTGTTTTTTTATCGCGGCATTTCCGTTTCAGAGCATTTAGAAAAGCACCCGTTTTCAGATAAAAAACAGCCCATTCTGGAGCATTCTATGAAAATCGCCTTTTACTGGAATATTCCACAACGTTGATATTCGTCTGCCTTTTTATGAATCGTTTTCAAATAAACGCTAGATGATCAATATTATACGTGCACGCAAGCACATTCGAGCCGCGCACGGATAATCGCCCCGTTGATTTCCTCTCGGACTTTTACAGTGAAACCGAAAGAAGACATTTCACAAAACAGCTTATAACTTCATCAAACTTACTCTGATTATCCTAACACTGATAGCATAGAGTCCTTACCTGACATCAGATGGTATCCAACTGATATATTCCAATTCCTGATCACCATTCGAAAAAATCGATAAGTGTATGGATCCAACGCGATACAGTAGAACTCCATGATCCGCGGGGATCTGAGGATCCAGAATGAACTCTGATAACCCCGGCTGCATCAGTGGACTGGAAAATGTGAAATACCAGATTTTTTCCCCCATTCATTTTCATTGAGTCCATTCCAAAATCCCTTATGTCATCTGGGAGACGACAGGGGGCGCTTTTTTCCACAATGATCGCCGGCGCCGCTCGGCTATACTCGGGTAGGCTCGGGTGATGCAATATGATTTCAGATCGCTAAAAAAAAATTATAATAATAATTCCAAGAAATCTCGTGAGTGGCTTTCAACCACCTATAAATAAACCCGAGATATCTCGTGTGTGGCACGGTAAGTGTTAATGTATTGGTCATTTCAACATGGAAATAAGGAATATCAAAATAAAAGCACACGTTGTTGAACTTGATCATGCATATTTATTAGACAATTTTATTACAGCACAGCATGTTATCAATGAAATTAATGAATATTATCAACAAAAGCAACGGAATTGTTTCTGTATACACATTTATAAAACGAGGCATATTTAGCCAAATGTTGCCAAAACATGAAAAGAAAATACGTTCATGTGCGCTTTGGCGCAGGGACGCTGGAAGGGGGGGGGTGCGGCAGGGGCTGCAGCACCCCCTGCTGGATGGGAGTGTAACTGCAACTGCAAGGTTGTTTTGGCATTTATTCCATTGTAACCGAGGCTACTCAATGTCAAAGAGCGAAGCGGCACTGTAGATTTACCCTACTTCATTGCCAGATCGTCATAGGGGAGGTGTCTCGATAATGCAGTGTTATTAACAGCGTGTAGCCGACGCATGAACCGGTTGGGATTCGAATAGACGCGGCCTGGAAGTGTCAACGCGGAACTGGAAATCCGTTGGTATAGACTTTAGAGTAGGCTGCTACAGTAACGTTAGTACTAGTTTGAGTTTGAGTTTAGAGACAGCAGGGTAGCTAGCGCTAACGGCGTGAAAGCGAAAGTATGAGTCAGTTTCAAGTTCCCCCCCGCCAGAGAAATTCACCGTCAAGGCAGAAGACTGGACAAAATGGATAAAGGACTGACTGAAGTGGAGAGCTGCCTGTCGCCCATTCTAACGCAGGACCCTTGAGCAGGTAAGCGATTTTAGATGTATAATCACTTTGGAAGTGTGCGGCTGTTGTCCGAATAGTGAACATTGAAAAATAAAGGCACGACATTTAGAGACGTCCCCGTCCGTCGTAGCGTTCTGGTACGGGGGCGCAACAGGTGGGGTAGGCTGGTGATGTATGCTTGTTGTTGCCGCTTGCAATAAATCGTCTTCTGCTTCGCGCATGCATTTAATATGACGGTATTATTATTATTTATCTCTGACTCGACCGCACCCCCAAGTCAGAATGAGTTCCTGCGTCCCTGCTTTGGCGGAGATCCGCTTCTACTGTGAAAATCCGGCCTCACAGAGGTATGTTGATGCGAAGGGGACAAGCTTTCTCAGCGCAGCATTACACAACATTGGGTACTCGTTCCGGACTGATATCCACAACTTTGCGAGGGCCTGTCCAGTGAACTTGGCTTTCGGTAGCTCGTCACACGAAAGATATTGAGCGCTTCACTTCCGGCTTCAACATGGGTGGTCACATTTTACCCAGCTCCTGTAACCAACGCAACAGAACAACAACAAAGTATTTTGCGCATTTTCTACTTTCCCTCCTGTGGATTATGGACTTGTACCCGAATTCACAACTCAAGCAACAACTCCAGACAGAAGTGGAGGGTAGCGAAAACGCAAATCAGCAGTCCCATTGCGACTTCTATTTGTTAATGGGCACGGAGAGGAAACATCCAGCCTTCGGAGCCACGGCTATCCACACAGTACTTACTGCAAATCCGGAACGCAAGAAATTACACCCGACTGGCAAGTTTAATAGGAAATCAATGTTTCTATTATATCTGCTCATGTCGGGTGACGTACACCAGAACCCTGGACCTGTAATGACATGGAACCAGAGATGACAGTTAGGTCTGCTGACCCAAGAAGCGGCGGCTAGCTTCGCTAGCACAACAAGACAACTGCTACCTACACAGACGGCGGCGGACGACACGATCAATGGCAACATTCCTCCTCTACCACCTCTACAAAAGAACCCACGAGAGGCCACAGCGAGAAGGAATGAACCGGGGTTCACAATCGAGGCGACCATCACGTCGCGGGACCAAAACAGCAAGGCAGCGCCCGATGGCCGGCGAGCTAACCGGCGAGCTAACCGGGCTAACATCAATGGACAAAGGACCCAGGAAGCTAACGGAGCTAACGGGGCTAACAACAATGGACACAGGACCCCATCCCCCCCTCCCCACCTACCGCCACCCGGTCAACCAGACACCACAGACAATCAACACCTTGAACTCGACGACATAAACCAAATAACGAACACAAATGGACTTCACATATTTCACCTAAACACAAACAGCCTGAGACCCAAACTGGCTGAAATCAGACATTTGTTTTTAAACGGTAAGGCTAACATATTGTGTTTCACAGAAACAAAACTAGACTCATCTGTACAGGATCCAGAGATTGAAATCGAGAACTATTCAATAGTCAGGAGGGATAGAAACCAGTATGGAGGTGGCGTCTATGTGTATATTCACAAAGATACCAAATTCATCAACCGTACTGACCTTAACCATGACGAGATTGAAACTGTATGGATTGAAATCTTATTTGAAAGGGCGAAATCAGTACTAGTAGGCACAATCTATAGACCGCCAGAACACAGTGGCTTCTATGACACACTTGATGGGTGTTTAGTTGGGGTGGAGGGCGTAGAAAAAAATCCTTATTGGGGACTGGAACACGGACATGCTACGTAAAGCAGCACCCGTCTTCAAGGCCTTCAGTATGTAGCTGGGTGGATTATCCCTGCTTTGTGGGAATGGTTGCTGGCAGTCACAAGGTAGCGGGATGCAGTAGAGCTCCGTCTGACTGCACCCTCGTCTTTGGGCCTGGAGCGTCAAACTGGGGGCCGGCAGTGGGAGTGGATGGGGCCCGGGATTTACCAACCTGGTTTGGTACTCTGGTCTTCCTCGCCTCTCCGGGGCGGTCAGCAGTACTCCCCAACTCGCTCTCACTTCCCCAAATACCTCCGTTAACCCTCCCACACCTAGTGACTGATATATGAATAAATAGATTCGTTCCTCCCGCAAGCAGTACCCTCCCTCAGTGACACTAGAGACCTTAAAGTGGAAAGGAAGCAGTGCGATAAATACATATTCATAGCATCACATTAGTATTTAGATAAATCACGTTATAAAAATAAGCAGTTTCTAAGAAAAAACGATTTGTTGTGTGCATTTCTGAAGCATTTAGCATTATGGGCGCGGCCATTTTGTTGCTGACGTCATGCCGCTGGTTTGGTGTATACACTGCTGGTACACTGCCTATAGTGAATGGGTCAGTCAGTAAATAAAATGTTGCCTACAAAACAACGGGACCGCGGTGGTTCTGTTTGTATTGCTCCTGGCTGTTCAAACTAATTTTACCATGTGAGAGAGAGGAAAGTTGGTTAATTTCCACAAACTACCAGTGAAAAAAACAGTGTTGCCATGTTGGCTCAGGCTGGCTGCACTCAGGCGGCGCGACCAGCCTGTTGGACAGGGAAGGAGGATCTGCAGAGAACACTTCATTGCCTCGGATTATGTTGTTGGGGTGGGATGTTTGTCCAGAAGACCACTAATCAGCTGAAGCCTGATGCGGTTCCCTCGGTCTTCGACAGACAGACCGGCGTTAGCTCTCGGGAGCGATCGCTAGCTAGTTGGCACCAGCCGGGGACCGGAGTTAGCTCTCGGGAGCGATCGCTAGCTAGTTAGCACCAGCCGGCGACCGGCGTTAGCAACCGGAGCGTCGCGGAGCATTCAGCCTGCTGGCTACCTAGACCCACTTCAACCAGCGTCGCGGAGCATTCAGCCTGCTGGCTACACAGCTTGTCGGTGTGCTAATAGCCTCTGCAAGCTAACGGTAGCTGGCTACACAGCTTGTCGGTGTGCTGGAGCCTCTGCAAGCTAACGGTAGCTGGCTACACAGCTTGTCGGTGTGCTGGAGCCTCTGCAAGCTAACGGTAGCTGGCTCCAGGCTATTAGCACATCGACAAGCTGCTGGAGCTCCCGACGCTCGGCTGGTTGAAGTGGGTCTAGGTAGCCAGCAGGCTGAATGCTCCGCGACGCTCCGGTTGCTAACGCCGGTCGCCGGCTGGTGCTAACTAGCTAGCGATCGCTCCCGAGAGCTAACTCCGGTCCCCGGCTGGTGCCAACTAGCTAGCGATCGCTCCCGAGAGCTAACGCCGGTCTGTCTGTCGAAGACCGAGGGAACCGCATCAGGCTTCAGCTGATTAGTGGTCTTCTGGACAAACATCCCACCCCAACAACATAATCCGAGGCAATGAAGTGTTCTCTGCAGATCCTCCTTCCCTGTCCAACAGGCTGGTTGCGCCGCCTGAGTGCAGCCAGCCTGAGCCAACATGGCAACAACACTGTTTTTTTCACTGGTAGTTTGTGGAAATTAACCAACTTTCCTCTCTCTCACATGGTAAAATTAGTTTGAACAGCCAGGAGCAATACAAACAGAACCACCGCGGTCCCGTTGTTTTGTAGGCAACATTTTATTTACTGACTGACCCATTCACTATAGGCAGTGTACCAGCAGTGTATACACCAAACCAGCGGCATGACGTCAGCCATGACGTCAGCAACAAAATGGCGGCGCCCATGTTGAAAACAGGGATATTATATTATATTTTTCAGACAAATAAGATAGATTTCACATTTGATTATAGAACCCTGTCTTACACAAGGTACACAACAAACAAACTAGGATCACATTGCTCACTGCTTCATTTCCACTTTAATAACTGAAAGGGGAAGGTGGGTAGGAAAGGGTTAAATGTATTAATGTCACCCGCACCAAAAGGGTTAGTGTTAAGGCTCAGGAATTGACACGCACACAAGACTCCCATCTACATCCTTTAGTGTTATTTAAGGACTGGTCAGTTACAAATATCCAATAGCAATGAGTCAAATGAAATGTAGTTCTCCTATTATTCGAGTCGTAACTCAATACCTTGCAGCCAACTGATATTGTACACCCAAATAATATAGACTCAGATATTGCAGACTCAAAGATAACTGACTCATTACCCACGTCTGGGCTAGTACCAATAATAATACCCCTCTAAGGCTTTACATATATGGCAGCGTTACGTTACCCCCAAGAAGAGAAGGGTTAACTGGATGGGAAATTATTATGAATGAACATACACGTTATTACACTCAAATGAAATGAAAATGTGGGCCCACTTTACCAAACAAAAGTCCTAACTAATGCCGGCATGAAATGTTTGTGGGGTAGCAACCATTATCTTCGCCCGTAGGCCGCGACACACTGTGTAATGTACGATATGATCTTGGTCACCGAAGTGCCACTGTACTTAGCCAAGATGGCGGCCTCGCCCTCACCACCACTCGTCCGGGTGGTAAGATGGTATCGAACGCTCCCGTCCCAGGAGCTAGCAAGCTGTGGTAGGCAGGGGGGCAGTAGCAGTCTGGAGGCGCGTGCTGGAGAGGCGGCGTCCTCTGCTTCGACGAGACGAACTCCCGTGCTAGGCTGCTGACTGCCGGTGCTGACAAGCTGCTGGTTGACAAGCTGTGTTGGCGCACGTGATAATCTGATGGCTACCTTAACTGAAGCTACTCTGTGGGTCGGAGAAGGCCCTCCTGCTAATCGAACATGCAGCAACGCACGGTGCCTCTAACCACCCGCTCTCTTCAGGCAACGCTTGCCGGGGGCACCTCGCTGGAGGGGATACAGTTAGCATTAGCCACTTCAATATACCGCTTACTTCTAGGATATCTCGCTGTATCACTAGGGTTGTTCCGTTCGGATGTTCAACACGCTACTAACGCTTATATTTCTATCATAACCCGAAATATACTAGAGTCCAATTACATTCACCCGTGTGCTCCACGACGGGGCTCCTCAACGACACGTCTTCTCAGGTTCGCGTTCAACGCCAAAGAGGCTGTTTCTCTCCACTTCCGTTCAGGTGACTTGCTTCTTCTCGACGCCTCCCTCCTGCGCTCCGCCTGCCACCGCCGCCCCCTGCTGGCCACCGCCCACCAGTCCCACAGGAAGAACTGGGTGAATGTGAATATGATTCAGTTAGTGTTTATAATCCATATTCTAGCCGGTGAGAGAAGGAGAAACTCGCGTCATTGTTCAGGAGAATCAAGGGAAACTGGTTAACATGTCTTTGTGCACCAAGGGGAGATAAAAGGTTAAGTCAGCACTTCTGAATAATAGTTGAATATTCAGGATGCTACAAGTAGGTTTTGTGATCTGCACGGCCTCAGCCAGCTAATCACCCAACCCACAAGGGTATGTGAATCAACTCAGACTACCATTGACCTCATCCTGACCTCTGACAAGTCCAGGATCTCCAATAAAGGGGTTATAGCATGCGGGTTAAGTGATCATTATATGATATTCTGTACCCGCAAAAAGCTAAAGCAAAAGGCTGGCTGTCACAAAACAGTCACATCTAGAGACCTCAAAACCTACTCTAGCGAGGCCTTTAACCTTGAACTGGAGAGCCTGGACTGGTCAGATGAGCTCAATGGTACACTGGTTGAAGAAACCTGGCTTGGCTTCAAAACCAAATTTTCAACAATACTAAACAACATGGCCCCCCTAAGAACCACCAGGGTAAAAAATCGCGCTGAGCCGTGGATGCACACTGAAATACTGACCGCTATGAAAGCCAGAGACAAAAAATGCTCTGAGTTTCGTAAAAGTCAGTCAAAGCTTACCAAAAGCACATGCAGTGAACTCCAAGCCCACGTGACTGAACTCAAACTAGAAAGAAACAGACTAAAACTAATCAAAACTGCTAAAAAAGAATTCATCAATGACAAAACTGAGGAAAACAAAAATAAACCACGTGAACTTTGGAAATTACTCAATAATCAACTAGGCTGCAGTAAAAAACGTAAAACCAGGTTCTCAAACATAGTAGAATCAGGAAGTGTCTGGGGCAGCGTGAGCCTCCTCGCCACTGAGAGATCGAGCTGCGCACAGGTGAAAAGATGCGACTGCTATTACCTCAAGTACCGGAGGGGACTTGTGCTATGTATGACTTAGTCCACATTGCAGCCGGCTTGTGGGAGGCAAGAAACAGCGTTCGTGACAGGGGAGGGTTGAATTGGATGATACGAAATTGGGATGGGAGAAAATATAGAAAATGGGAGAAAAAGTGGATAAAAAAAAGGGGACACGTCCCCAAGGACTTCAAAATTGCAAGAGTAACACCCCTGCACAAAAAGGGCAGCAAATTAGACCCAGGCAACTACCGCCCTGTTTCTATCCTTACATCCATCTCGAAAGTCATGGAAAAAATTGTATACGAACAGGTCGAAAAGTACCTCGCGGAAAAAAATCGAATCTACGAATTCCAATCTGGCTTCAGAACATCCCACTCCACTGACACATGCCTTCTCTATTTGAACGACCACATCAAACAAGAGGTGGACGTGGGCAAATACTGCGGCATGGTCATGCTGGACCTACAAAAGGCATTCGACACTGTCAATCACACCATTCTGATTGACAAGCTAAAAGCAATTGGTTTTGATAGTCTATCAGTGTGCTGGCTACAATCCTACCTGGAGGGGAGAGAACAGATGGTGGAGGTAAACGGTACCCTATCCCCCCCCCCCCTCCCAGTGAGCTGTGGTGTTCCACAAGGAAGCATACTAGGACCGCTACTGTTCCTAATTTATGCAAATGACATGTCGTCAGCTTGTGACTGCAACTTGTTCCTTTTTGCGGATGACTCAGCCATGCTGGTCTCTGACAAAAACAAGTTACAGGTTGAAAAAACCCTCAGCTCGGAACTAGGCAAAATCTGCATATGGCTCGCCGATAACAAACTATCATTACACATGGGCAAAACAGAGTCCATTCTCTTCGGTTCAAATAACAAACTCAGCAAGACCGACAGCTTCTCAGTTACAGTGGGTGACAATATTGTCACAAGGAAAGATGAAATTACCTACCTGAGTTCCATCCTAGAGGCTAATCTTTCCTGTGACAAAATGGCATCCAATGTAATACAAAAAAGTCAACCAACGGACTCGATTCTTGTACCGGATCTCCTCTCTGGTAAACAAGAATACCCTGAAGACTCTGGCAGGAGCACTCATTCAAGGGTACTACGACTATGCTTGCACCTCATGGTACCAAAGCACCTCAAATGCACTAAAAACCAAATTACAAACATCTCAAAACAAACTAGTCAGACTACTGCTTGACCTGACTCCTAGAACCCACCTCACCCCTGCACACTTTGACAACCTAGGATGGCTTAGAGTAGACGACAGAGTACAGCAACTTGCAATGGGCCTGGTCTACAAGATACACTACACGACCAAGGTACCCATGTACATGTCAAAATACTTCCCAAAGATCAGTGAATACCACGATCACAACACCAGAGGGAGCTCCACAAATCATGTTAAACCCAGATTCGGCTCAAACAAGGGACTAAACACGTTTCGCAATTATGCCACATCAATGTGGAACGCCCTACCCAAAGCTGTAAAGGAATGTGAATCACTACCCACTTTCAAAAACACTCTCAAAGAACACCTGCGGGAGACTGCAATTCGAAACTGGCCCCTACAAATGTCCTAAACCAGTTGTACAGTAAATGACCAAGTATGGCTTTGTCAGTATTCCAATGTACAGTGTACAGTGTACCCATTCTGCAATCTGTTAATAAACTTTTCAATCAATCAATCAATCAATCAATCAATCAATCAATCAATTCCTGCTCAGACAGTGGGAGGCCTGTTGCGTCATGTGTAATGAACGGATCTTTGATCCAGTTGTCCAAACTGTCCGCGCTCTCTCTCCGAAATTGTTCAATGAGCCCTTCTAGTGGCTACAGATGGGGGTCCACATCTCAGAGGATCTGACATGGACAACACACAGACTCAGTCGTAAAGAAGGCGAAGCAGCGCCTCTACCACTTGAGACAGTTAAGGAAGTTCCGAGTATCGGGAAAGATACTCCAGTCCTTCTACTCCGGAGCTGTAGAGAGCATCTTGACTGGAAACATCACTGCCTGGTATGGAAACAGCACGGCACAGGACAAGAAGGCCCTACAGAGAGTGGTGCGCTCAGCCGAGCGTACCACGGGCATTGCACTACCACCCCTGCAGGCCTTATATAACAAGAGGTGCAAATCCAGAGCCTGCAGAATAAGGAAAGACCCTCATCACCCCAACAACAGCCTGTTCAAGCTGCTGCGGTCAGGCAAACGCCTGCGAACACCAGCAACTAGGATGAGAGACTTCGGCTCAGCTTCTTCCCCCAGGCCATCAGAGTCTTGAACACTGAACTCTCCACACACAAGCACACATGAGCACACACACAACACACGCTCACACACTAAGCAGTCACTTTAGCATGAACACACACACACACATGCTGCACACACCCACACTCAACGGTCACCTTACACAATGAAAAGATCACTTTAAAAAATAACAACAGGAGTGGTTCTTGTATAGTAAACAGAAGGATATAGCAAGCTAGCATAAGGACACATAGTATAACTGTAGATTGTATAGCATAGAATAGTATAGTAGTGTACATAAGACCCAGTGCCTCATCCGTAGCTAACTGTGTATTGCACTATCGCAGGACCTTAGCATATCTTACCATGCTCTTGTGAACTTTATGTATATATACCTGTTATTATTATTACTTGTATTATTGCACATTGTATTATTGCACAAATGTCCTATTCTCATTCCTGTCTTATTACTTGTGTTGCACATCGCTGCGGGCATGCCCCCCTGCATTTCACTGTATGCTTGTATGCCGTGACAAATAAAACTCTTGACTTGACTTGACAGATGATGGGCTTCAAATTACAAAAAGCCACCAAGCAGAGTAAATAAATATCCACAAATCTCCGCTGATTATCCCGGAGTGCTACTAACAGGGTTTCTTAATCCAGCTCATTATCAGCACATTTCTTTGCCAATGGTTTTTTTTTTTGTCTGCAAGGAAAATCCACACTTGTTCTCTGAGTTAAAAAAGGCGAGTTAATACTCTGCTTCGAGATAGCCACCTCACTTCAGTGTGGTATAGCAGCTGGTTATGCGCAGAACCCATGTCATCGTGGCCAACCGACACCGCTTCTGACAACAAACCTATCCATAGGGAGGTGTAGTGGTTATGTCATTTACGGTTTTTCCTGTTCCACCCTCTGTTCCACTTAATGTATTTCCCCATTGACCATTTCTAAATCGGCTCGTTTTAGATAAATAAAGCATTAACGTTGGCATGGTGTACCTTTCTGTGCGTATTCATCCACAATCTATAGCTCAACAGGAAAATATTCGCAATTAATCGTAAAGGTAGCAAAATAACAACGTTTATGTTTTCGTTCGCTGGGAAACTACACTGCTATTTGGTGCTGCTGACTGACGTCACCACAGCGTAGACGCCTGGCTTTAGTCGCAGACCTAGGATCAGATCCCTTACATTCGATAAGCTTAACAATTCGTACAATGGGAAAATAACTGACCCTGAATCTGTGGCTAGTATCTCTCTGGTGATCATATCCATTTATCAGATGAAGCCAAACACCATTTCTAAAAGCAACAACCACGTTATCATTATTTGTATTCACTGCATATTAAATCACTGTAAATACTAATGTTGTTAGTATTTCGTTGTACATATTGTGTATAGTTTATAACGTTATTGTTTTTACCGCGGGCTCTATATGCCCCGATTTAAAATGGTTATCTCCTCTTTGTATACTTTTTAGAGAATATGCTATATAGCAGGGGCGTAACTGACGCCGGGGACATCGGAAAGTGTCCCCTGCATGTTTTCAGAATGCAGTTATTGTATCTCCCACGTTTTACCGTCCAAAGAGCTGAGTCTGACTACCTGTCCTATTATTATGCAAAGAGCAGTAGATGGGGGTCGCATTCTTGCCCTGCACGGGCCAAGTACCCACTCGCTAAAGTACTTGTCTTTGCATAATAATAGCTCGGGTCATCAGCCGAGGTGTGTGTTAAAATCCGTCGCCCAAGGTGTGTGTTAAAATCCGTCGCCCAAGAGGAGAAAGCTACTTCTTCAAAGCAAACTAAGTTTTGCTACGCTGTCGCCTAGTCCTTGTGAGGCTATTGCTGGTTGTTCCCACATCCTCTGCTGAAGCTGAGAGGAGTTTCAGCGGACTCCGGAGGTTGAAGACCTGGCTTCGTAACTCCATGAAGCAGAAAAGGTTGAACAGTGTGGCAGTTTGTCATATATACATCAAGAAAGAGTTGATGCCTTTGACATGAGATAACTCTGTGAGGAATTCATCTCTGCCCATGATCGGAGACAACATGTCTTTGGAAGCATTGGATGAGTTTAAATGTGAAAATGTCAATTTAAATAATGGAGAAGTCACTTTAAAGGAATGAGGTATATAAAAAGTCACTTTAAGGAAAGAACAGATGTGGCTCTTGTATAATATAGTTTAGATACATTAAGTATAATAATGACAGAGTTAAAATTGTATAGTAGTCTACATAGGAACCAGTGCCCTCTCAGGTATTTTAGTATTGGATTATTGCACAATCGATGCAGGCATGACCATAAGGGTTAGAGTTTTATTAAACAGGTTTGTTATATAACTTATGTACCAGTGCATAAGAGTGATTTATGTTAACGTTTTGTACCTGTAATTAAATTTGATTAAAAGTGATTGGTGATAGATAAAGGTGATAGATACATTAAGAGCTAAAATTGTATATTGTATAGTAGTGTTTCTCAGGAACTTAGCATGTCTTTTTTTTATCATGCATATCTTGTATTACTGTGTTCATAATTGCTAATTGAAGCACCATATAATAAATGTTCTTTCACCATAAACCTTTCAAATTTGTTTATTATTTGTCACAACAATACTTGTTTCTGTATGAGCTCAGTGTGTCGTTTACATGGAGAAATGGCGCCACCGCCTGGGAAAATGCGGTATTGCACCCCTGGTATTTAAAAAAAAACTCTAGGGGCCCCCCCTAACCCCCCCAATCGACGTCACTCACCACGCCCCCAAATCTGTCCCCCGCACACATTGAGAGAGAGTTACGCCACTGCTATATAGCGTTATATATATCGTTCTTATTTACCTTTGTCCTCACAGACAAAGTATTCTGCCAGGGAACTTATGGACACGACAGTAGTAGTTATAAGGTTTTTGAGCTTGTAACGTTAGTTAGCTATCGTGGTATCAGCCGGACGTGACGTGTAGTTGCTAGCCGGCATGATGCATGCAGTGCACAGGTCTGAGAAGAGGACCTGTACATTTTACTCGGTCCCGAAACACCTCTACATACCCCGATTTAAAATGGTTAACGACAGTAGACATTGCTAACGTTTAGTACGTTTAGCGAGGTAACGTTAACGTTAGCTAGCTAGCTAGCATGGTATCAGCTGGCCGTGATGTGGATCAGGCGACAGCACTGAACAGGCTGCCTAGTGAACAACAGGTAAGTGTAGTTCTTTTTTTACGACAAATTAAAAACCTTATAACTACCTTTATTTCAACCAAAAATGCGTAAACAATAATGTTAGTGGTAGAAGGGAACTCATTTTGTGCAAAAATGGAAAGCTTGCCAATGTTCATGCGGCAGAATTGTTACAATAGCCGATAATCCATTTTTCCAATGATGAATCCCTATACGGGGGGAACAACCAGTGACGTCAGACTACACCTCCCTATTGCGAGTCCAGGTTACACACAAAAGACCAGACCCCCCTCCCGCGATTATACCTGCGCAGGATGTAGTGAGATGTGTAGTAGCGAGACATGGCAAATACACACAGCTGCAAGGTGGAAAATTCTATGAGTTTTTTTTGTGCCAATGAGCGACCCCACTGTCACCTAGGGCTGCACGATTTTGGGAAATAATCTAATTGCGATTATTCTGACAGATATTGCGATTGCGATTTGCGATGCGATTATAACATATTTAAAAAAAAATGTACAAGAACAGGGCTGTACGCTAAGCTTTTTCACTAGGGGCACACTTGCCCCTAAATTAGAAATTTAGGGGCAAAAAATATGTTTTAGGGGCAAATTTTTAAATAACAATTTTACCATTATAGTGCAAAAAAATATGTTCCTCCTGCCTCATTACTGTGGTCCTTTTATTTAACATTTAAGTGCTTTTGTTGTCAGGTTTGTATCTTTTATAATGAACCAACTAGGGCTGGGCGATATGGCCTAAATATGATATCACGATATTTTCTGACCTTTCGGCGATACACGATACACATCACAATGTTTTTCTTTTTTACCCCAAACAATTCATTATGAGGCTTACCAAGACAGTATGAGTTTGCAAGCCAACATTAAAGACAAAATAAAATACCCATGCATTTAGCATTTTTATATTATATATTAGATTTAGATTATTGGATTATTAGATTATATATTGCATATATTTAGCAATGAGATATTATATGATTTAGATATGAAATATGATGAATTGAAAATGTGGGACCCTGATGTAAACAAGACAAAAGTCTTTCTCTGGTCTGCATCCCCTTAACAATTGTATGTATTGAGCTGTACTGTACCCATTCTGCAATATGTTAATAAAGTTTTAAACCAATCAATCAATAAATAGCATTTTAGCATTTTTATGAAACTACTGTATATTTGTATGTCTCTAAATGTTTTGATGAATTGAAAATAGAGGACCCTTATGTAAAAAAGCCGAAAGTCTTTCTCTGGTCTTCATCCTCCTGTACTGTATTGTACCCATTATGCAATCTGTTAATAAAGTTCTCATTCATTCATTCTGACGGAAACAGAATAATTTTGATTGACAGTAGAGTCTGCCAATTACGTCACAACGCTTGCACCCGCCCTGCTGTTCTTAGCACCAATCGGCAAGCGCATTAGTTTTTGACTTCCTGAATGCCCCGTGTGCTGACATCAACAAAGCTACTTACATTAGCTCCCCGCAACCGACTAGTAGGAGACCAGTGCCCCACAGGATGACTAAATGAGCCATAATGATTTTACCTCAACGAATGTTATAATAAAAGCCTTTCCATACATCTGTCTGATTGAAAACTTTATTAACAGACCGCGGAATGGGCATATCTCAGCACAGGCTGAGATATGAACGAGTAACGTGTGGACCAGATTGACGCGACACAAGGTTTACACAACAGCCCCCACCGCTTGTTTTATTGTATTTGTACCTGTACTACCTGCTGTCAGCTGTTTATCTCTCTCTGTGAGCTTGATTAGCTCACGTTAGCTAGCGTTAGCTCCGCGGCTAACCCTGAACTAAATCAATGACATCATTTCGAGTAGTTTTCACTGCACATAGAAGCAGCCAAACAGCGGGAGAATTTCGGGAGCATATGGCCAAAACCCAGTTAGGAACCATCGATTCCCATCCCTACTACTAACTTTACTTTTCTTCATAGATAAATCAGACAGTCAGCCAGTCTATCAGAGTGAGTGCTCAGTTGATTTTCCCCGCTGATCATACCTGAGTGCTCAGCGTCATCACACGCCTTGGATCATTTAGGAGTGAAATGCGAATGCAAGGCTTGAAATCCCTACTCGCAAGCCCGCCCCCAAATATTATTTACCAATCGCAACGGCCAATTAAAGGGGCAATTTGCGATGAGATCATCGCAGCGTACAGCCCTGAAGAAGAATGTTGCTGCTTTCTGTAGTCGGGTCCCAACTGCAAAATTACTGTATTACCCTGTATTATACACTTTTACTATCATGTAGACTATTCTGCTTTGTGTTTACATGTGATGTATTGTATACATGCACATTTATTATGTTCTTGTGTGATGTATCGCACATTTTATTGCTGTGTGATGTATTGCAAATGTTATTGCTGTCA
>NC_140177.1:94275463-94300900 GCF_963971535.1 Notolepis coatsorum
TGTTCTATGTCTTACTTTGTCTGTTTTAAGGTGCTATACAAATAAAGTGTATTATTATTATTATTATTATTATTATTATTATTATTATTATTATTATTATTATTATTATTATTATTATTATTATTATTATTATTATTATTATTATTATTATTATTATTATTATTATTATTATTATTATTATTATTATCATTTTGTTTTTTATTGCCCTTTGTACACCACTTTGAGGAGGGCTTTATTTGAAAAAAATCAAATTGCAAACCCAGATTTGTTTTGGCAGTCTGAGAGCTGTATGTTGAGTTTTTTTTTTGTGGAGGACATCTTCGGTTTTGCAGGATTTTTGGAGAAGGCATGGCACCTGAGACAAAACACACTGTATCCTATATAATTGTATTTGAATTCACCTTGTTTTTCTGTTTTTCTGTTTATTTACATTGAGTACAGCTTGTGTTATATTACGTTTTATTGTATTTTCTTGTATTTTTCTTTTTTTATGGCCATCTTGGTCTATGTCATTTGTTAAGTAATTGGTAAAGTATATTATTATATACTTATTGTTATGTGTCTTGTAAGCCCATATGGGCTGGGCATACATCTGTATGTAAGACACGAAAATAAAAAATATCAAATCAAATCAAATCATTATTATTATTATTATTATTATTATTATTATTATTATTATTATTATTATTATTATTATTATTATTATTATTATTATTATTATTATTATTATTATTATTAATACCTCTTAGCAGGTGGGGGCCCACATGAGGACTGTTTGTCCACCTGCACTGTGGCGACCTCTAGTGACTCGGATGTGCATATTTTTTAATACAATATTATATAGAATTAAAGCCCCATTTGTTGCCTGTCGATAGCTCTTTCAGGGCCCCGTTCCATGTACGTGGTTCAACTAAGTCGATCAACATGTCCATTATCCAGCTTCAGTTAACCCGATGTTCAAAGCCGGGATTTTCCTGTTTCACAAAGGAGGATTCAGTCTCGTTAACTCAAGCCAGACTTGAGAGTCAGGCTCAAGTCAGGCTAGATGCGCGCTCCCGTTTTAGGTGGAAAGCCAGCACGTATCGATGGCAGAGACCCTGATTCTCAACGGCATTGATTGATTAATTGATTTAAGACTTTATTGACAGATTGCAATAGGCTCAATCGCCTCGCCGACAAGTTAAATGCGTTATCTATAGGCTAATTCTAAGTCCCTCATTACCTCAATCAATCAGATTATATTTCTTTAAACTTGCCTGCTGGATTGAATAATCAAATGAGATCTTGCTAGCGAAAATTATTAGTTAACTGTTATACAGAATTACGATACGGCTCTCTTACCCATTGATTGATGTATAGTCAATCTTTTACTTATCTTCTCTGTGGTGTAACGGGTTCTTCTTTTGACTTTCACACGGACGACCGGGGTTCAAGGCCCTAGTCTTTTCCTTCTTTTTGCAATATAGGAATAATTCAATTTGGTGCACGTTGAGAGCTATATAAAGAATGACATCCTCAATGCATGTAGATTTATAATATTTTAACTTAAAACCAGGCTACTTTGGCGTATAATCCTTAATATTATATTCAAAAAAATCATATTGGAAACACGGGGATTTGAACCCCGGTCTCTGAATTGGCAGGCATGAGCACTACCGCTGGGCCACTGGGCCAGATGGGATAAATTTATTGTTTATACATTAATGAACGAGAGACCCGTGTTTAGAATATCCGTTGTTTTGAATGAAGTTTATCTCTTCATCCTCATTCATTAATGTGACGTCAACGGCTCATTCAATTTCTCAAATCCGTCAAACAGCGCATCTCATCAGACATCTTAATCCCAGTTACAATTAAAATAACCACATCATGTGTACATCGCACGAGCGAGAGCCACCGTCGCCACGGTATATATAACGTGCATTATTTAGGACAAAGTGAATTTAATATCAGCATTTTGGGTCTATTTTACATTTCAAAAGCCCCCTCTGGAAGAATGGAGCACAAAAACGTAATTCAGAATGGTATAATGCAGATCGTAGACTGTGGGAATAGTTTCAGGAAACGGGCTGTCACTTCTTTGCGGGGGCGTGGCGATAGTTCAGGCTAACTTGAACTTGAACTCTGCTTTCGACCAGGCTCAAACTTTTGGATATGTTGTCATGGTGATTTGGAAAATCCAGGTACATGAAATCGGAAAGTCAGGCTAACAGAGTTATCCAGCTAAAGTTATCCGGCTAACTCGGTTATCCCGGTACATGGAACGGGGCCCTGGTCACAAAATTCGTTCAGCGGTTCTCGAGTTACATGCCGATATGTGAGGCTTGCGCGAAGTACACGGTATTGCGCAAATACTACTCCTGACTCTTGGGGCTCTAGTTCCGACAATCATTTGGCGATCTAGAAAATGATTGGACAGGGTTGTAGCCGATGAGTGTGACTTTCCAATGATACCCCACCTGGGGATGTACGAATCTGGGATCTAGGTAAAAAGTCACGAGCGAAAACAGGAAGAGAAAAACAGGACGAGAAAAAACGCAGATTGAATTGAAGTCTATGAGAAAACTGAGCTTTTCTTTTGTACACAGTTTACCAAAATCACTTCTAATCAAATTTCATGATCTCTGGTGTTTTTTAAGCCTCCAGCCATTCTGGGGAAATATTACTTCTGGACTACTAACTACTACAGAAAAACTTGAGTAACAAGTTTTTCTACAACTCAAGTTCAGACCTATGTTACTCTATTTCATTAGCAGTAAAGGTGAATTTTCTTTCTGGAATCAGAAACTTCAGAATGTCATCTTTCAAAAGAGCCCAGGCTCATGCATGTGCTATAAGTATAAAGTATGTTGTTTTGGTCTGCAAAAAAAGTATGCAGTCCTCAAAAACGAAAATGAAAATCGCCAAATTTGGGGACAAATATTTAAAAGGAGAATCTAATTTGTCTAATAAGTCTTAGTTTCGATTAAACAGGTAGGCCTCCATACTATATCTGGATACAATTTGGTCATATAGAGCAGTGTTTCTCAACTGGATAGGTCGCGACCCAACAGTGGGTTGCGGGGCCATTTTGAGTGGGTCGCGGATGTGTGTAAAAAAAAAAAAAAAAAAAAAAGAGGACATTTTTATTAAAAAATTAAATAAATGTGTACTACCTATCTTTGTGAAAGTGGCTTCTCAGTTCTGGTCCAGCTGAAGACAAAGCGGAGGAACAGATTGGACATTGAGCATGACCTCAGAGTTGCTTTGTCTACCATCACCCCAGACTTTGAGACTCTTGTCAGGAGCAAACCACATCCCCAGTTATCCCATTAGTTCCCTGGGATGTTAAGCTAAGAAGTCTGCTAAGAAGGATATATTATTTATTATTGTTGAGATCAGAGGTTCTGTGTAGGATTGTTAGTAACTGTCTAACTGCACATATGGCTGTTTACACTAGTAATTGTTTACCTGCATATATAACTGTCTCCACCAGTGACTGTTTAGTTGCATATATATCTGTTCCCACTAGAGGACGCTCTAGGCGGAGCCACCCAGGTACACCACCTTGTGGCAAGTATAAAAGAAAACGTATCCTCCCACTTCGTTCTCTCCCCCTATGTCTCTCAGTGAGAGAAGACCTGTATGTTACTGCTGATCTTTCCATGTGAATAAAAAGAAACCACGCCAGTTCAGGCTCAAGATAGAAACCATGCCTCTTGACCACATTATTGTCGCCCTATAGCCGAATTCTGTTAAAAGGTTATGGGCCCAGATAACGCGGGGGCGAAAATAGTGTAGGTACTGTAGCAAGCTTAGCTGAAGTATAGGCTAGGATAGCGCCGGGAGCACCGCGTGGCTAGACGCTAGGCCAACAAGAGCAAAAGCTAAGCATACCATTAACGAAGAGGATGGAAAACAAGAGAAGAGGCAAATGGCCGACATTCAATGGAAAAGCAGAGAACTATGAGCTCTGGGAAGAGCGCATGCTGTGATGCATGCACGGGGCGGGGCTGAAGGAGACTATCCTGGGGGCCCCCACGGGAGAACTGACGGCGGAAGAGCAAGCCCTGGACGACCAGCGGAACGCAAGCGCGTACTGTGAGTTAGCGCCGATGCTCGACGACACCAGCCTGGGGCTGATATTCCGCGACACTAAAGACAGAGGCAAAGAAAGCCTGGCGGTATTGAGAGAGCATTACATCGGGCGAGGAAGACCCAGAGTCGTGGCCCTCTACATAGCACTAACAGGCCTGTGCTTCACGGAGACATGGCTGAAGCCAGCGACTCCGGACCATAGCGTCTCTCCCTCGGACTCCTTCACCGTCTTCCGAGCGGATCGCACAGAAGCCTCCGGTAAGAGCATCGGCGGGGGTGTCTGCCTCATTACCAACAACAGCTGGGTTAATCCCAAGGAGGTAAAGGTACTCTCCCGTTCATGCTCACCGGATTTGGAACATCTGGCCATTCAATGCCGCCCATTCCACCTACCCCGAGAATTCACGGCCATCATTTTGACTGCAGTATACATCCCTCCCCAGGCAAACACCGCCAGGGCTCTGGCGGAACTGGCGGAGCATCTCAGCACTCATCAGATAAAACATCCGCACGCAGCCATGATCGTAGCTGGCGATTTCAATCAGGCAAATCTGAAAAAAGTGATGCCATCCTTCTTTCAGCACATCGCCTGCTCCACCAGAGGGGGAAACACGCTCGACCACTGCTACACCCCGTTCAGAGCCGGCTACAAAGCTGTACCGGCTCCGCCACTAGCGGGGGCAACTAGCACGTCCGATCACGACTCCATTTACCTGATCCCTGCATACAGATAAAGATCACGTGACGCCGTCGTATCACGTGAGGCAAAAAAAAATTCCGACCAATCAGAGGCTTCAGGACGCTCTCGAGGACATAGACTGGGGGATGTTTCAAGGAAGCGCCAGTGACGTCAGCGAGTTCGCAGACACGGTCGTGAGTTTCATAGCATCACTTGCCGACAGTATTATCCCCACAAAGAACAAAGAAGGTGCGGGTGTTCCCAAATCAGAAACCGTGGGTGGATAGTACTATCAGAGCAGCTCTGAAATCTCGCACCACTGCCTACAACCTGGGCAGAGAGTCAGGAAACATGGAAGAGTATAAGGCTACAGTCTATATTCTGCACAAGGCTGTTAAACTTGCAAAACGGACGTATGCTGACAAAATGGAGACACAAATGGCACAGAATGACACAAGAGGCTTATGGCGGGGACTGAGGATGATAACTGACTACAAAGTCAGCGCCCCCTCAATGGGGAGCGACGACACCTCTCTCGCGGACAAACTCAACTCTTTCTACGCTCGGTTTGGTGCAGACAGTGGCGCCGCTAGCTCAACGGCTAGTGACGTCACTGGCGCGTCGGCTGTTG
Organism: Notolepis coatsorum; assembly: GCF_963971535.1. NCBI lineage: Eukaryota > Metazoa > Chordata > Actinopteri > Aulopiformes > Paralepididae > Notolepis > Notolepis coatsorum. The sequence goes on from NC_140177.1 coordinate 94,280,851, forward strand.
TGGAGGGGGGGGGGGGGCATCCGTGGGGGGGTGGGGACGCTCTCTCATTGTCGGTACACAGTGTGAGAAGAGCATTTATGCAGGTGAACACCAGAAAAGCTGCTGGCCCAGACGGAATAACAGGACGCATACTTAAGTCCTGTGCTAACCAGCTAGTCCCTGTGTTCACCGCCATATTTAATCGATCCCTGGCGGAGTCAGTGGTCCCCGCCTGCTTCAAGATGTCTACCATCATCCCTGTACCAAAGAAAACCTCCCCAACATGTCTCAATGACTACAGACCGGTGGCACTCACCTCTGTGGCCATGAAATGTTTCGAGAGGCTGGTCAAGGATCACATTTGTGCCTCCCTCCCCAGTGATATGGACCCTATGCAATTTGCATACAGGCCAAACAGGTCCACTGATGATGCGGTCTCCCAAGTACTGCACAGCACCCTCTCTCACCTTGACCGCCAGAAGGGGGGCTATGTGAGACTGTTGTTCATTGACTACATCTCAGCGTTCAACACCATAGTCCCCACCAGACTGGTGGACAAGCTGATTGAGCTGGGTCTGAGCTCAGGTCTGAGCTCCGCTCTGAGCGCCTGGATACTGGACTTTCTGAGCCAAAGGCCCCAGGCGGTCAGGGTGGGGGGGTCAGACCTCCAACACCATCACCCTGAGCATCGGGTCCCCCCAGGGCTGTGTTCTGAGCCCCCTGCTGTACTCACTATACACACACGACTGTGTGGCCAAGTTCAGCTCCAACTCCATAGAGAAGTTTGCGGACGACACAGTGGTGGTGGGGCTGATCTCGGACAACGACGAGAAGGCCTACCGGGAGGAGGTTGAGGTACTGGAACGCTGGTGCCAGGACAACAGCCTGCTCCTGAACATTGGTAAAACCAAGGAGCTGATCGTGGATTATAGGAGAGGACAGCAGGAGACACACATTCCACTGAGGATAAACTGAGGACACATTCCACTGAGGATTCAGGATTCTCTTGACACTCTGGCCACCCAGCAGACTACCCAGGGTAATCAGCAGGCTGATATTCTGCACCAGCTACAGGCTCCCAGTGCAGCATTTAACACCCTGCTTTTAACCCCACCTGTGCCAGGAGTCCCAGCCAGATCACCACCCGCCGCCGCGACAGACCCCGCACCTCCCGACCTCGCACCTCGGGAGCCCCGTCTCTCCAACCCACGTTTGTTCGACGGTAACTTCGAGGATTGTGCCACGTTCATCATGCAATGTGAGTTGGTTTTCATTCATCAACCCAGCCGATTTACGTCAGAGGGAGCCCGAGTAGCTTACATGACTAACCTGCTCACAGGCCGAGCAGCACAGTGGGTCACTGCTTCCTGGTCTATGAGGGCTGATTTTTGTTTCTCATACCCAGACTTCGTGGCAGAGCTCCGAAGGGTTTTCCACCACCCAGCTCGTGGCCAGGACCCGGGAGCTCGGTTGGGCACCTTCCGGCAGGGCAGTGGCAGTGTCACCGACTACGCGCTGGAGTTCAGACTGGCCGCAACGGAGAGCAGTTGGAATGATCGGGCGCTTCATCTCACCTTCCTGAAGGGGCTCAACGACGCTGTAAGGGACCAGCTCGCGACCCGAGAGGAGCCCGATTCTCTCGAGGGCCTAATCAGCCTCGCCATTCGCATCGACGGACGCCTCCGGGAGAGAAGGCGTGAGAGAGCACGACTGGGACCCCCAGAGGTTCCCCAGACCCCCCGTACTCGTGACTGTTCTGCTGACCGTCCTGCCCTGGTGGCCCTTTTCCCTCCCGAGCTGTGACCAAGGAGGAACCCATGCAGCTGGGACACACCCTCCTTAGCCCGGCCGAACGGGAGTCCAGGCTCAGGTCCGGCCTATGTCTCTACTGCGGCCGGGATGGACACCGTATCTCCAATTGCCCTACCCGGCCAAAAGACCAGGCTCGCCGGGACCCCGGGAGATCCTAGTGAGACGTTTTTCCTGTTCCCACACCCGTGCACCACCTAACCGTCTGACGAGCGTCACCCTAGCCTGGGCGGACCAGCGGGCGACGGTGGGTGCACTCATTGACTCGGGTGCTGATGAGAGTTTCCTGGACGTTGAGTTTGCCACCCAGGCCAACATTCCACTTGAGGACCTCGAGAGGCCCTTGGAGGTTTTCGCGCTGGATCAGCACCGCCTGGCTGACATCACTCAACGCACCTGTCCTGTCCTCCTCACCATTGCTGGTAACCACGTTGAGAGACTCCAGTTCTTTATTACCAGATCCCCTCTTGTCCCAGTAGTCCTGGGTCGGCCCTGGCTCGCGCTGCATGAGCCCCACATCGCCTGGTCCTCCGGCACCATCATGGGGTGGTGCTCCTCCTGTCATGCCCAGTGTCTTCAGGCGGCGTCCAGTCCTTCGCCCCGGAGTTCCCCTTGTGTGCCGCCCTCGGACCTCTCAACTATTCCCCCCGAGTACCACGACCTCGGGGAGGTTTTCAGCAAGTCCCGGGCTCAGGCCCTTCCTCCTTACCGGCCTTACGACTGTGCCATCGACCTCCGCTCAGGGGCCCCCCTTCCCAACAGCCGCCTCTACAGTCTGACCGTCCCTGAGAAGGCAGCGATGGATAAGTACATCTCTGAGTCCTTGGCAGCAGGCCTCATTCGGCCCTCGTCCTCCCCGGTGGCGGCCGGTTTCTTTTTTGTTGGGAAGAAGGATGGAGACCTTCGACCCTGCATTGACTATCGCCAACTCAACGAGATCACCATTAAGAACAAATATCCTCTTTGTCTCATGAACTCCACCTTCGAGCCCCTCACCCAGGCTACCGTCTTCACCAAACTGGACCTCCGGAGTGCCTACCATCTGGTCCGTATCCGAGAGGGCGATGAATGGAAGACCGCTTTCAAGACTCCCAGGGGTCATTACGAGTATCTGATGAGGCCATTCGGCCTCACCAACGCTCCGGCGGTATTCCAGGCGCTCATCAACAACGTCCTCCGTGACATGCTCGAGGAGTTTGTGGTGGTATACCTGGACGACATCCTCATCTTCTCCAAGACTCTCGAGGAACATGTCCAGCATGTCCGCCGAGTACTGGAGCGCCTCCTCCACAACCGGCTCTTCGTTAAGGCAGAGAAGTGCCGTTTCCACTCCGACTCCATCGATTACCTTGGCTTCATCGTGGAGAGCGGCCTGACCCGAGCCGACCCTCGCAAGATCCGGGCCGTGGAGGAGTGGCCGGAATCCACCTCTCGGAAGGAGCTACAGAGCTTCCTCGGGTTCGCAAACATTTACCGGAGGTTCATCCGGAACTACAGCCAAGTGGCGGAACCACTTACCAGGCTGACCTCTCCCTCCCTGCCGTTTGACTGGTCTCCAGCGGCCTGCGCTGCGTTCCGTTCCCTCAAGAAGAGGTTCACCACCGCCCCGGTCTTGCTCCACCCAGACCCCAAGAGGCAGTTTATTGTGGAGGTGGACGCCTCGGATACTGGACTAGGGGCTATCTTGTCTCAGAGGTCGGCGACGGACCAGAAGGTCCATCCGTGCGCTTTCTACTCTCGTTGTTTCCTTCCTGCCGAGAGGAACTATGACATTGGCAATCGGGAGCTGCTGGCGGTAGTGGCTGCCTTGGAGGAGTGGCGTCATTGGCTGGAGGGGGCCGAGGAACCGTTCACCATTTGGACGGACCATAAGAACTTGACGTACATCCGTGCATCCAAGCGCCTAAACGGCCGGCAGGCAAGGTAGGCCAGCTTCCTCAGTCGGTTCGACTTCTCGTTGACTTTTCGCCCTGGGTCCCGCAACACGAAGGCCGACTCTCTGTCCCGGTTACACTCCAAGGGGGCTCCAACCACTGAGGATCCGACTCCCATCCTCCCAGAGGTCAGGGTGGTGGGAGTGGTCACCTTGGGCATCGAGACCGTGGTCAGGCGTGCCCTACGTTTCCATCCCGCTCCCAGCAACGTACCTGTTCGTCGCCTCTTCGTCCCCGACCCAGTCCGGTCCCGGGTTCTCCAATGGGGCCATACCAGCCGGTTTGCCTGCCACCCCGGCGTTCACCGCACTCTCTCCTTCCTGGCTCGTCGATTCTGGTGGCCCACCATGAGGAACGACGTCAAGGAGTTTGTTCTGGCCTGGCCGGTCTGCGCCCGCAGCAAGGCCTCCCACCAGGCACCCTCCGGTCTATTACAGCCACTTCCCATTCCGAGCCGCCCTTGGTCCCATGTGGCGTTGGACTTCCTCACGGGTCTTCCACCGTCCCAGGGAAACACAGTCCTTCTGACTGTGGTGGACCGGTTCAGCAAGGGGGTCCACCTCGTGGCCCTTCCCAAGCTTCCCTCAGCTTCCGAGACAGCGGACCTCCTGACAAGCCACGTGTTCCGCCTCCATGGTTTCCCCCAGGACGTCGTCTCGGACCGGGGTCCCCAGTTCACTTCCCAGGTATGGCGGGCCTTTTGCAAGGGATTGGGGGCAACTGTTAGTCTCTCCTCTGGTTACCATCCACAGACTAACGGACGAACAGAGAGGATGAACCAGAGCGTGGATTCTGCTCTCCGTTGTGTTGCCGCCAAGAGACCTGCTTCCTGGAGCCGGTTCCTCCCCTGGGTCGAGTACGCCATCAACTCCCTGGTCAGTTCCGCCACCGGCCTCTCGCCATTCGAGGTATCCCTGGGCTACCAACCCCCTCTTTTCCCTGCAGAGGAGTCGGAAGTGGCAGTTCCCTCCGTGCAGGATCATCTCGACCGGTGTCGTCAAGTCTGGGAGATCACCAGGACTGCGCTGCTCCGGGCATCGGAGCGTGCCAGTCGGGGAGCTAACCGGCGCCGGACCCCTGCGCCGACGTACCAACCTGGGCAGAGGGTATGGTTGTCCTCCAAGGATCTTCCGCTTCGATCCACGGCCAAGAAGCTTAACCCCCGGTTCGTCGGCCCTTTTGAGATCCAGAAGGTGCTCAGTCCCACGGCGGTGAGTCTTAAGCTTCCTGCGTCCATGCGCATTCATCCCGTTTTTCATGTGTCCCGGGTTAAGCCCGTCTCTCTCAGTCCCCTGATGCCTCCTGCTCCAGATCTGCCTCGAGATGGTGGACGGACACCCCCAGTGGAAGGTCCGTCAGCTCATGGACGTCCGACGGCGGGGACGGGGGTTCCAGTACCTGGTGGACTGGGAGGGATACGGTCCGGAGGAACGGAGCTGGGTCTCCCGCCAGCTCATCATGGACCCTGTTGCAACTATTATTATAAATAATATACATTTTCTTTCAGACTCATAAAGTAAAATATAATACACACACATAGTTAATTGGTGATAACGTTTTGTCTTATTTGTTTTAATTTTCTTTATTGACAATGAAAGTGCAATGCTTGTTCGCCAACAAAACTAATGCAGTTTGTCTTTCAGCACCACGCAAGAGTGGACAGCTCCTGCCAACGTGTTCCAAAACACTGCAGCTGAGCTGAATTGTTTTTGATTGCTATTAGAACCAGCTGTGTAATATAGGTGGCGTGCTCTTCGAGCACACAGCATGAAATGAAATGGAAATGAAATGTAATAGGACTTTGAACTGAACTGAACTGAAAGAATGTAAAGAGACTTTGAATTGAACTGAACTGAACTGGAAGAAAACGAACTGAACTGAATTAGAATTTGTAACTAATAGAAAATAAAGGACCTTAAGATTTGATTCAAAAGAAAAGCAACGATTGGACATTCCTGATTTCATTCTTTGTAACAAAAGCTGGTGCCGAAACCAGGGAGGAACAAAGAAAAGAAGTGCTTTGAAGACAAAGAAGGATCAAGGGAATGTACAGAAATGCCTACAGCAGCGATGTCCAAGACACAACTAAAGAAACTACTTCTGAAAAGAGGTGTGGTAAGGACTGCGATAACAAAATTACGCAATGTGATAGATGAGAAGACAAGAGTGTCATTAGAAGATGTGGACGTGGATTATGAAGAAATGCTGGACATGCTTGTGGAAAAAGAAATTGCATTGAAAGCCTTGAACACAGAAATTGAAGACGGAATTGAGGAAGAGGATTTTGAAGATGAACTTCAGGGTGTACAACGATATGAAGAGGATATATGTGTGCGTAAAACCAAATTGAAAAAGGCTATGAGAAGAAAAGAAGATGACCGTTCATCAGTGTGCTCCAACAAGGGATATGGTTTTGCAGTCAAACTCCCGAGACTGATCATTGATAAATTTAACGGAGAAATTAGCCTATGGCAAACGTTCTGGAGCCAGTACGACATGGCAGTTCATAGAAACCCAGACCTCAGCAAGGCTGACAAGTTTAATTATCTAAAGTCCTATCTCACAGGAAGGGCTGCAAACGCAATCACGGGTCTCGCATTAACCAATGAAAAGTATGATGCTGCGATTAAAATGTTGGAAAACAGATTTGGCCGAAAATATCTTTTAATCAATGCCCATATGAATAAGTTATTGAACTTGACCCCGGTTAAACGTGCAAACGACACAGTCGCCCTACGAAAACTACATGATGAGATCGAAATACAAGTCAGAAGTCTGTCAGCGCTTCAAGTCGTCTCTGAAATGTATGGTAGCTTACTCTGCCCTATCCTAATGAAAATGGTGCCAGAGAGCATAACGCTCGCGTTCAGCCGTCAAAGAGAGGAAGACGACATGTTGGAAGTAGATGGCCTAATGAAATTCCTGAAAAGAGAAGTTGAAAGCCGAGAAAGAACGGCAACCTTGATTGATCTGAACCCACAAATTGACAAACAAAATTATGAGCAAAGACATAGGCCTACCGCAGCCTATAGAGCGTCTACCGCTGCATTATATACGGGAGCGCCACAGAACTGCATATTTTGCAACAAAGCCAACCATATATCCAAATACTGCACGGAAAATACAGTCGAACAAAGAAGAGAATTCCTTAAAAGACAAGGACGTTGTTTTGTGTGTTTGGGGACAGGACATATGGCCAGAACTTGTAAAATGCAGGTTTCATGCGAGAAGTGTGGCCGGCGACACCACAAAGTAGTATGCGCTCAACCCCATGATATGCGCCCTTATGAACCAAGACAGCGCGTAGCGCAACAACCCACAAACCTACAAACTGATACTACCGTCGGATATAATTCGGGCAATAATAGCAATGTTTTACTCCAAACAGCAACAGTGTGGTTGGTTGGCCAAAACACAACCAGGAGTAAATTGACCAGATGCCTGTTGGACGGTGGGAGTCAACGTAGCTTTATAAGGACAGGATTGTCACGTAAACTAAATCTACCGGTAATAGGCTCCGAGGTAATACAATTACACACGTTTGGCAGCCTACAACCAAAACGAGTGCATTGCAATAAAGTACGGGCAAAATGATCCGATGTAAGAAATGGCCAAACAATCGAAATTGAATTACTGGAATCACCACAAGTGTGCACGTCACTAATGAGTGTACCCGGAGAGTCATTACGCACGGAGATGGAAGAAAAAGGAATGCTGTTGGCCGACGTAAAGGTCCACGGAATGGAAAATCAAGACGTGGAAATATTAATCGGATCCGACTACTATTGGAAAGTGGTCTCTGGGAAGATTGAAAGACTACAAGATGGACTAGTGGCAGCCGAGAGCAGCTTCGGATGGCTCATTCAAGGAACGGTAACTACAATGCACGTCAGCACTATAACCAACGTCGGAGTGATGCATGTCAATGTAGATAATAAAACACTGTCTGACCAGTTACGTTTATTTTGGGAGCTAGAATCCCTGGGAATCAACCCTGAACTAGAAACTAAGTTGAGCGCCAATGATGAAATTGCTCTGAAACAATTCAAAGAAACCATTACGCACAACGGAGAACGTTATGAAGTGCAACTACCATGGCGCACAGATAATTTGAAACTGTCATCCAACTACGGAATTGCAGAGAACAGGTTTCAACGTCTGATGAGAAGATTCAAACATGATGGGAAACTCTTCACAAGATACAATGAGGTGATCAAAGACTACTTGGAGAAGAAAATCATTGAACCAGTCGAAACCAATATCACCGGTAACCCATTGTACTACATGCCACATCATGCTATTGTGAAGGAGGAACGCGCAACGACGAAAGTCAGGGTTGTATTCGATGCATCATCACATGATGAAAATAGTGACTCACTTAATGACTGTCTATTAACTGGGCCCAATTTGAACCCTGATTTATTGAATGTACTACTGAAATTCAGACAACACAAAATTGCTTTCATGTCGGACATTGAAAAGGCCTTCCTACAGATCTCAATAAACCCGACAGATCGAGACGCACTGAGGTTCCTGTGGACAGACAAGACACCTCATACAGAGAATGAAAACGAATATAATGAATGCATAATGAGGATGACAAGGGTTCCATTTGGCGCGACTGCCAGCCCATTCCTGCTGTCAGCAACGATCAGACATCATCTGGAGGGATTGGAGTCAACATACCCCTCTACGGTAAAAGCATTAAGAGAAACTCTTTATGTGGATGATTTCATAAATGGAGCGGATACAGTAGAAGATGCATACAAGTTGTATAATGAATCCAAAATAATCATGGACAAGGCCGCAATGAAGATGTGTAAATGGAAAACTAATTCACCTGAACTACAGAACAAATTACAGGAAACGAAATCGGACCAGAATGCCCCAGTCAAGGTTCTGGGAATGACGTGGAGAACGACATCGGACGATTCATGTTTGATCTGACAAGTATTCTACGAGAATCAAAGAATACAAAATGCACAAAGAGGACAGTCCTGCAAACAGCCGCCAGGTTATTCGACCCTATCGGGTTCCTGTCACCATTCACGGTGAGGGCCAAGCGACTATTCCAGGAAACATGGGAACGAGGCCTAGAGTGGGATGAGGACTTGCCCACCGATTTAAAGTCAAAATGGAAAGAATGGTATGGAGAGTTACAAACTGTCAAGAATATGGTAATTCCCAGACCCTACGACACTGGAACCACGAGTTCAATCACAGAGCGACAACTACACGTATTCTGCGATGCCAGTGAAACCGCGTACTGCGCCGTAGGCTATTTACGCACGGTTGGGAATGACGAAAGCACCTGCACGTTAATATGTGCCAAAACAAAGGTAGCCCCTTTGAAGAAGGTGACGCTACCAAGACTGGAGTTATTAGCAGCTCTAATAGGAGCGAGACTTTGTAAATATATATCGGACACCAGAGACACACCGATAAAAGCTTACCTTTGGACAGACTCAACAATCGCACTTCACTGGATAAAGGGCTCCGCCAACCAGTGGAAACCATTCGTTGCAAACAGGATAGTTGAAATCCAAAAGCTTTCCGAGCCAGAAGATTGGCGACACTGTCCTGGTAAAGATAATCCAGCCGATCTAGGCACGCGAGGAATATCCGCGGAAAACTTAAAGACTCAGAGCTTATGGTGGAATGGACCACAATGGCTAAGAGACGCGGACCCCCGTCAAATAGAAAAGGAAACCAACGGGCATAGCCTACAAGAGCCCCTTGAGGAGACTGTCAAACAGTACCATGTTGTGACCGAAACGAAAACATACCTAACAGAACCTGCAATTATTCCGCTTGAAAATTACAGTAGGCTAACTACAGTTCTCAGAATTACTGCATGGGTAAACCGATTTGTGCATAACTCGCGCAATAAAAGTAAACGCCAAGGGCCACTGACGGCAGTGGAAATGAACACAGCAGAGTTATACTGGATTGCTGAAACGCAAAAGAGAGCCTTCCCACAAGAAATGAAGGAATTGCAAAAGGGAACGGATATTCACAAGCACTCGAAAATTAAAGATCTAAACCCATTCTTGGATAATGGAGTAATCGAGTTGGAGGTAGATTGCAAAAATCAAGCCTCAGATATGGACAAAAGCATCCGTTTATTCTACCCACGCATGACGTATTTACAGAACTGGAAATAAAACATGCGCATGAAGAGGTAATGCATAATGGACTTCAGAACACCTTAACACAGCTACGTGAACGTTTCTGGATCCTAAGAGGACGACAAGCAACTAAACGGATTCTAAACAGATGTCTCATTTGCAAAAGGTTTACAACCAAGGCCAGTCAAGAAATAACAGCACCTTTACCTACGGACAGGACAAATGAAGCTGCACCATTTGAAGTGACTGGAGTTGACTTTGCAGGGCCGTTGTACGTCAGACCTAACCACAAAAAGGCCTACATTGCTTTATTCACGTGCGCAGTAACCAGAGCTGTTCACTTAGAATTAGTGTCAGACTTGACGACACCTAACTTTCTTTTGGCCTTCAGAAGGTTTATTGCAAGAAGAGGCATTTGCTCAACAATTTATTCAGACAATGCACAGACATTTAAAAGGGCATCACAGGACTTGAACGAAATATGGAAATCAATGAAATCCAACCAAGTGAAGGACTTCTTTGCAGAAAAACGGATAAACTGGAAGTTTATTGTGGAAAGAGCTGCATGGTGGGGTGGTATATGGGAGCGTATGGTGCGTTCAGTCAAGACCAGCCTCAAAAGAATTGTGGGAAAAGCATTTCTGAGCTTCGAGGAACTGCAGACCTTTCTGACTGAAGTGGAGGCAGTGATCAATTCAAGACCACTCCCTTATGTGGACCACGAAAGCGAGGTGGCACCTCTAACCCCAGCTCACTTCCTGGTAGGAAACCGACTGACGACACTACCACCACAGACTGTAAAAGAGTCAAACATACAACAAGGAACTCGAAAGGACATGAACAAGAGATGGCGATACAGAGAACATCTCGTCAATGGATACTGGAATCGGTGGAGAAGTGAATACCTGATGGAATTGAGATCTGCTCACGCATCCTCCACAAAGAAAACAACACCACTGAAGGAAGGTGATGTGGTACTGGTAAACGAACACATGTTGCCAAGACAACTCTGGAAAATGGGTAGGATACATGAAGTATTCCCAGGTCGTGATGGCAAAACTAGAAGTTGCTCAATACAGTTACCAGGAAGGAAAATGATCAGACGGCCAATACAGTTATTGTATAACCTTGAGATTAATTGATGAACAGTGTTCATCGGGCCGGAGTTTGTTGCAACTATTATTATAAATAATATACATTTTCTTTCAGACTCATAAAGTAAAATATAATACACACACATAGTTAATTGGTGATAACGTTTTGTCTTATTTGTTTTAATTTTCTTTATTGACAATGAAAGTGCAATGCTTGTTCGCCAACAAAACTAATGCAGTTTGTCTTTCAGCACCACGCAAGAGTGGACAGCTCCTGCCAACGTGTTCCAAAACACTGCAGCTGAGCTGAATTGTTTTTGATTGCTATTAGAACCAGCTGTGTAATATAGGTGGCGTGCTCTTCGAGCACACAGCATGAAATGAAATGGAAATGAAATGTAATAGGACTTTGAACTGAACTGAACTGAAAGAATGTAAAGAGACTTTGAATTGAACTGAACTGAACTGGAAGAAAACGAACTGAACTGAATTAGAATTTGTAACTAATAGAAAATAAAGGACCTTAAGATTTGATTCAAAAGAAAAGCAACGATTGGACATTCCTGATTTCATTCTTTGTAACAGACCCCACCCTGGTCACCGACTTCCATCGGTCCCATCCGGGGAAGCCGAGGCCGGGCGGGGCGCCGGGTGGCTCCCGTGGAGGGGGGGTACTGTGAGGATTGGGCCAATACCGCACGCTTCCAGGTACCAATTACCTTCATGCACCTGAAGTGAGTTTCAAATCAGCTCGGTGGAGCCCTTATATACTCTGGGGTTCTGAACGTTCGGTGTCGGGTCGTTTTGGCTTACCACTAGCTGCTGCTTGTTTCCTCCCGTGTTGTTCCCCGTCTTGTCTCCAGAACGTCTTTGGAAGTCGCCGCTGTTGCTCCTCTCTGCCATCCGTGGATCAGTGCCTCGTTGATCGATTTGCGCTTTGCGCCTTGGTGAGTTTTGGAAACGTACTTTTTGGATGCTCTGTTTTTTCCTCTCATTTTCCTGGACTCGGGACCTTTCTGTTTTTTGTGTGTTTTGGTAAACACTGAAGATGTGTCGCTTGTGTTAGTACTGGACTCAGCTAATGATACTGGACTGCCTCGTATTCCATACGCTCGTTTATTGACATTCCCTCTCTCTCTGTTCCTTCCCGAGTGGATCTCTGTTCCTCCCCGAGTGGAGGTCCAAGTAGCTGCAGAGCCGCAGAGTCAGAGGCGCAACACCACAGTGCCGTCTCTGCTCTGGGCCGATCTGCAGAGCCGCAGAGCCTACTCTGCCCAAGGACATTCTCCCCTTATGTTCTCTGTTGTTTTTGCTCTTCTCTGTTTTGGAAATAAATACGCCCTAGTTTTTGGCTAACTCTGAACTACCTGTCTGTGCCGTGCTGTTGGGGTTGTCTACAAACCATAACACACACAGTGTGCGCCATGAAGTTATGAGTTTGATATGAAACTATCCGTGGGCTAACGTGAAGTTTAATATGCCCGAGGCCGAGGGTGTATGAAATCCACGTGTAGTATCTGTTTTATTTATATGTGTATGTACACGCTGCTATTGGAACTTGTCATATTACTTTAGCGATATGCAAAAGAGTTTTTCCAAGGTGCATTGTCTCAGACCACCGGAGAAATGCGCCGAGCGTTGCATTGACAACACGTTACAGCCTCAACCACTAATCTTAAACTATCGTCAACCGAATAGAGGATAGAACGTATTCGATTGAAGATACACATAAACACAAAAGGGGGTAAGTTATAAGGGTATTCAATAACTGAACACAACTATTAGGACGACGTCAGTACAACAGCTTGTCCGGAACCAAGCACGACACCCAAGAGGCAGACAGATTTAACTATCACAAAAGACAGACTACACCGAAACTCCAATGATTTGCATCTGAACACAGACACGACACAGACTGAGTGATACCAGCTACAATCATTTAAATTGAGACGCCATAATTTACATGTGAAGACGAAAATCAGCTGAGGAAGGTGTGGAGCTGAAAGACTATGCAAAAGCCTACACTCTGACCACACGAAGGGGCTCAACTTAGAGAACACTAAAGTATCCGCAGATGCAGATTTTCTCTGTCCCCACCGAGACTCACCTTACAATGGACAACAACAGGGAACCACAAAATGCATTGAATGCAATGTTTTAAAATAAACATTCCCCTTCATTTATTTAACATGAATTAGACACAGGTGATGAATTTGCAGTCATGAAAAGCTACCTATTTCCCATACTAACAGAATAACTAACCAGTTGTGTTCATCACCTCTCTTTTCAAGAAGGCACACGAATTAGAGATATGATTTCTGAATAAAGAAGTAGAAGTGCCCGAGATGAAAGATTAATGATGAAAACAACTTAACTTGCAATCTCCTCCTTCTATTCTCTGCGTATAACCACTAAATCCTTGCTATTTCAAATACTTTCCATAACTGCAAATATCAAACCACCAAGAGGTACACAATGATTATCAACAACATTGATCATTTAGCTGACACTTTTATCCAAAGCGACTCACAGGTTCTGTGCGATAGACGAGACAATGAATGATTGTTTTTCATACAAAATAACTGGCTGCCTAGATTTAATGTTTTTTTTCCCCCATGCTAAATTAAGATGAGCCACACTAAGATGAAAAGAACGCCAGAGAAGTCATGGCGAGGTAAATATCCAAGCACACCATCGTACGCGGCCTGAGGTAAGGTCAACTTCAATTTAACATCACAGACTATAAAGATAAAGAGCTATTTTGTCTGATTCCATGCAAAGATCAGATCCAGATGATATAAAATGCATGATGGTGTTACAGTGAATTGAACTAATCCTAAATGATTTTCCTCTTTAGCAGAAAGGCGTTGAATCATGTATATAAGAAGTTGTCTAACGCAGGTTTTTATCATCCTCAGATCATATTGGTGAGAGGACACGACGAGTGAGAAGGAGTGACTCGTGATTGACCTGAACCACAAACGACAACGGGACCAGACAGAGAGGGACACAACCAGGGCGACGACAGCAACCGTAGGAGAGCCGCCATCCAACCCAGCCCACACGACACAGACGTCCCCAAAGGAAGGGGAGCAGAGACAGAAAGGACGACACGGCAGACCAAACCCATCACCTACAGAAAGGAGCTGGAGCCCCGACCATCAAGATGGACTTCCTTGCCATCCTTGTGAGAGAGAGCATCCTACTGACTGGCCACTACACCGGCAAACCCTCGCCCTCCACCAAGTGCCCTGTGACCTTTGATGAGGCACACAGGAAGTGGATGGTGACCTCCTGTAGACCACCTCTGAATGATGGAAGAGTGAATGTTTCCGCCTGCATCGTCAAGAAGAAAGACATCATCAGAGACCTGTGGACCAAGAGGCGTCTGAACACACGAGAAATGCCTAACACACATTGTCCACATTGTTATGTATTTATTTACTTTTTACTGTCTTACTGCCACACGACAGGCTCACAGAAACATCAACTGAATGTACAATACATTCAACACACATCAAGACCACCACAGAAGGACACACCCCTGGCAGAGAACAGCTTGTCAACAGCGAAGCGACATCTGTCAGATTCATGCCTTCACAAACAAGAACGTTAGGTTATGGCTATAACCAAGTTCTGTTAGTTAGGGGTGACGCTTGGCATCACAACTGCACTCCCTCGCGTACGTGCACGCGTACTGAATAACATTCCACAAATATACCTTTAATACCAGTATTAGTCTGACCACACCCCTCATCAGCTTACCTTCATAAGCAGGTGTGTGGTCACCTGCTCTCCTCCTTCCCAAGCTTTCACCACAAGGTGAGGTCAAGGGCTGCAGCGGCCGTCTGATGCCAAGCGTCACCCCTAACTAACAGAACTTGGTTATAGCCATAACCTAACGTTCTGTTTCGTTAAGGGGCTCTGCTTGGCATCACAACTGCACAAGGGGAGGCCAAGCGGAGCCGCTGGCTGACAAATACACCCCGCTGACAGCCCCCCAAAACCATCAGAACAGGGAGGGCCGAGCCCCCCCGACCCCCCCTAATGGAGGGTATCCCCCCTATTAGGGGCTTCACGGGAAGGCGACGGACCCGACCGTGCGAAGAGGCACTCAAGCAACTCAACGCACAGGGTGAGCAGACCGTGGCTTGACCCCACGACTACACACACGCACAACCCGCATGCCACCCGGGAACGAACGGAGGAACAACCGAGGTTAACACTTTCACTACCACACTACAGAAGGTTAACCTTTCACTACCACACTACATGAGGTTAACCTTTCACTACCACACTACAGTAGTGTTGGTACCACACAAATCGCGCTGAGCCGTGGATGCACGCTGAAATACTGACCGCTATGAAAACCAGAGACAAAAAATGCTCTGAGTTTCGTAAAAGTCAGTCAAAGCTTAACATAAGCACGAGCAGTGAACTCCAAGCCCACGTGACTGAACTCAAACTAGAAAGAAACAGACTAAGAAATGATGTAAACTCCATGATCAAAACAGCAAAGAAAAAATTCATCAATGACAAAACCGAGGAAAACAAAAACAAACCGCGTGAACTTTGGAAATTACTCAATAACCAACTAGGCTGCAGTAAAAAACTTAAAACCAGATTCTCAAACATAAACATAAAGACGGACAACACGCTCATCACAGAAAAGCTGGATGTAGCCAATTACTTAAATAGTTTCTTCACAAACATAGCCACAACACTGGTAAACAAACTACCCTCCCACTCAGGGCATTATGGGGTAGAACACATAGTAGCATACTACAAGAACCTAGGGGTCCACAAAGACGACTTCAAACTGGAAATGGTAACAACAGATGAGGTACTCAAAAAACTGAGCGCCCTCCAACCCAACAAGGCCACTGGCCATGACAACATCCCCTCCAAATTCCTCAGAGACTCAGCAGCCGCCATCACCCCAGTCATCACACACATAATAAACCTCTCCATAAAACAGGGACACGTCCCCAAGGACTTCAAAATTGCGAGAGTGACCCCTCTGCACAAAAAAGGCAGTAAATTAGACCCAGGCAACTACCGCCCTGTTTCTATCCTTACCTCCATCTCGAAAGTCATGGAAAAAATTGTATACGAACAGGTCGAAAAATACCTTGCGGAAAAAAATCTAATCTACGAATTCCAATCTGGCTTCAGAACATCCCACTCCACTGACACATGCCTTCTCTATTTAAACGACCACATCAAACAAGAGGTGGACGCGGGCAAATACTGCGGCATGGTCATGCTGGACCTACAAAAGGCCTTCGACACTGTCAATCACACCATTCTGATTGACAAGCTAAAAGCAATTGGTTTTGATAGTCTATCAGTGAGCTGGATGCAATCCTACCTGGAGGGGAGAGAGCAGATGGTGGAGGTAAACGGTACCCTATCCCCCCCCCTCACAGTAAACTGTGGTGTTCCACAAGGAAGCATACTAGGTCCGCTACTGTTCCTAATTTATGCACATGACATGTCGTCAGCTTGTGACTGCAACTTGTTCCTGTTTGCGGACGACTCAGCCCTGCTGGTCTCTGACAAGAACAAGTTACAGGTTGAAAAAACCCTCAGCTCAGAACTAGGCAAAATCTGCATATGGCTCGCTGATAACAAACTATCATTACACATGGGCAAAACAGAGTCCATTCTCTTCGGTTCAAATAACAAACTCAGCAAGACCGACGGCTTCTCAGTTACAGTGGGTGACAATATTGTCACAAGGAAAGAAGATATTACCTACCTGGGTTCCATCCTAGAGGCAAATCTTTCCTGTGACAAAATGGCATCCAATGTAATAAAAAAAGTCAACCAACGAACTCGATTCTTGTACCGGATCTCCTCACTGGTAAACAAGAATACCCTGAAGACTCTAGCAGGAGCACTCATTCAAGGGTACTACGACTATGCTTGCACCTCATGGTACCAAAGCACCTCAAAGGCCCTAAAAACTAAATTACAAACATCTCAAAACAAACTGGTCAGACTACTGCTTGACCTTACTCCTAGAACCCACCTCACCCCTGCCCACTTTGACAACCTAGGATGGCTTAGAGTAGACGACAGAGTACAGCAACTTGCAATGGGCCTGGTCTACAAGATACACTACACGACCAAGGTACCCATGTACATGACAAAATACTTCCCAAAGGTCAGTGAATACCACGATCACAACACCAGAGGGAGCTCCACAAATCATGTTAAACCCAGATTCGGCTCAAACAAGGGACTAAACACGTTTCGCAATTATGCCACATCAATGTGGAACGCCCTACCCAAAGCTGTAAAGGAATGTGAATCACTACCCACTTTCAAAAACACTCTCAAAAAACACCTAAGGGAGACTGCAACCCGAAACTGGCCCCTGTAAATGTCCGAACACAACCCCCTCCAATGTACAGTAAATTACCAAGTATGGTCTTGTCAATAATCCAATGTACAGTGTTGTTTGTACAGTTGTACAGTGTCCCCCACCCACCCCTCCTACCCAACCCCCCCCCCCCACCCCCACCTACCCAATCCAATGTACAGTTTCCACGCCTAATGTATATACTCTTTTCTTTCTGGACTCTTTTTGTATCACAAACAGTACTGTAATTGCAAATCTGGTATGTCATAAATGTATAGATGGAGCAGTACTGTCTATCTGTATGTCATGTATGTCATATATGTTACGATGAATTGAAAATGGGGGACCCTGATGTAAACAAGACGAAAGTCTTTCTCTGGTCTGCATCCCCTTAACAATTGTATGTATTGAGCTGTACTGTACTGTACCCATTCTGCAATCTGTTAATAAAGTTTTCATTCATTCATTCATTCATTCATTCATTCATTCATTCACAGAAGGTTAACCTTTCACTACCACACTACAGAAGGTTAACCTTTCACTACCAGTGGTGCAGTCGTAATATGGGCCAAGGCCAAACGCCACGTGCACGTGCACTCCCGCGTGCACGCGCATACATGTATCTCTCCTCTTTCATGACGGAGCTGGGGACGAGACGGGAGGTCTTTTGTCACATAACACACGCCCAACACTCCACACACACGCACACACACGCACACACACACACACACACACACACACACACACACACACACACACACACACACACACACACACACACACACACACACACACACACACACACACACACACACACACACACACACACACACACACACACACACACACACACACACACAGTCTAGGTGATAAGTGCCGGCCGGCACTTATTACCTAGACTTTGCATAATAATAGGACGTGCGCGCAATTCTGCCTCAGTGACGAAGCCCAAACGTCGTTTGACTGCGTATGCCCAGCACTGCACCCCTGTTCACTACCACACTACAGAAGGTTCCTTTCACTATCACACTACAGAAGGTTAACCTTTCACTACCACACTACAGAAGGTTAACCTTTCACTACCACACTACAGAAGGTTAACCTTTCACTACCATACTACAGAAGGTTAACCTTTCACTACCACACTACAGAAGGTTAACATTTCACTACCACACTACAGAAGGTTAACCTTTCACTACGACACACATTTTTTAATAAACTATCATGACTTTTCATTTTTCCTCTGGGTGTTGTGTTTGCAGTGTCACAAGACAGAGTCAGTGTCATAACAAAGAGCCTGAGACTGGAACGCTGCCAGGTGTTAATTGCCCCAGAGAAAGGGGGGCCATGGATTACAATGAATTCTGGGTAGTGTTGTAGTTTTTTTTACACTGTAAGTGTAAACTCTTGAAGGCCATTTTTATCTGAATACGTTTTGTGATATCACCATGATTCATAGGAAGTAGCTTGAAAAGTATCCCACCAAAATGTTCAAGTGATGGCTTATTTTGAAGGTATGAATCTGTACTTTCATAATATGTAACCAATTTGTTTTTGAAGATCCCTCAACATGACCCTGAACACCATGCCTAGTCATATATTGGGCGCTCGTCCAAGATTGAATTTGGAAAACATCTAATAATTATATTGAATAATCAGTAATATACCCCTGGACTTGTTTGAGTAGGCTATTGCTATTTGGCGTTAGTTTTGTGGTGGCTGGGTAGTGTGGTGATTCCTCTCCAGGCATGCGTTCTTCATGGGACAGATAAGTACTCCCTATTTGCATATCAATAGCGCCGGTCGTCAGGTGTGTTAAATACGTTCTCAGATATATTCACACCTAACTTGTTGTGAAGACATGTGTTACATTCCATTCGTAGAGGCAATTAGGCACTGTCTTTAGTCTGTGCTCAAGCGAGGGGACATTAAATGCGCATTCACGGGAGCGCGCGTGCACGTGGTGCGTGCAACCCCAGATGATTTCAATAATGCACCACTGTTCCTCTCCTCTGTGGACATACAGCACATGGTGAGTATGGCTTTTTGAGTGCTATTAATTAGTTTGAAAGTGTTAGTGAGAAACCCTGGTTAAGTTAGGCGCAGAGTTGGCCAGCTGTATTGATTCATCAATACTTCCAACAGTCCATTACTTTGTTATTTTGCCTTTTTTGTTTTGAGGTAATCCTGGGTGGAGACTTTGGTCTCTGTCGAGGGTACGCTTCCAGACCATCTGCCTTAGTCTCTAGGCTTATGGTTATGGAGTTCAGCATTTAAAGTGGCCTTGAGCCCGGCATGCCTGAAAGAAGACCAGGGTTGCTCAAAGACCAGGGTTGCTCAAATACAAATATCATTGTATATGGTTAGGGATTGGCACTCAAGGAGTCTTTGCTCACCTTGTTTGCTGGTTGTATTTCAAGGAGAGCATGTGAGGTTGTTGGGATGTGTTGAGTAGCGTAAGTGTATGCTGCATTTATTTTGGACAGTGTTTCTGTAAGCTTTGTCAGTTTCATTTGTCCTTGATCCCAACAGCTGAGTTTAGCGGTTGTGCTCATGCATTTTGGTTGCGTTAGAAATACTGTTATCTGACATTTAGAGGCTTGAGCATAGTTTGTTACCCAGTGATAGAATTTGACACTTTGGAGGTGTGTAGGCCATACTGGGTAAATGATTATTAAGAAGCCATTTTGTGCTTGTATTCTGTGAAAGTAATTGTGGAGTCTATTGCTACCGTTTGTG
>NC_140177.1:94301100-94423600 GCF_963971535.1 Notolepis coatsorum
AACCCACCCACCCTACATAACTGTACATAACTTACATTGTGTTGTTTTTTCTATTTTATATTATTACAATTTGGTTCATGCTTAGCTGTGAATACAAATGTTTTGTGGACTTTTTATTATTAGGGATAAAAGACTGAGGGGTGAATTCACAAAGAATGGATGGAATGGTGGTAATTGCACCCTTAACTGCGCGAGTTTAGCGTGTGGTATTTGCTCCATCTTTACGAGCCATTCACTAAGGACATTGCGCAGATGAGATACTAGCGCAAACACGCCCATAGGTTGATTGATTGATTGATTGATTGATTGAACATTTTATTAACAAATTGCAGAATGGGTACAATACAGTACGGCTCAATACACACAATTGTTAAGGGGATGCAGACCAGAGAAAGACTTTCGTCTTGTTTACGTCCCCCATTTTCAATTCATAACATTTATGACATACACGACATACAGATATACAGTACTGTTTATTTACAGACAGAGTTTCTAAAAGGAGAATATATTATACATTTGAGGGGGAGGAAACTGTACATTGGGGTTTGGACATTTACCGGGGCCAGTTTCGAATTGCGGCCTCCCGTAGGTGATTTTTTAGAGCGGTTTTGAAGGTGGGTAGAGATTGACATTCTTTTACGGCTGTGGGTAGGGCGTTCCACATTGTTGTGGCATAATTGCTAAACGTGTTTAGTCCCTTGTTTGAGCCGAATCTGGGTTGGACATGATTTGTGGAACTCCCTCTGGTGTTGTGGTTGTGGTATTCACTGACCTTTGGGAAGTATTTCGACATGTACATGGGTACCTTAGTGGTGTAGTGTATCTTGTAGACCAGGCCTATTGCAAGTTGCTGTACTCTGTCGTCTACTCTAAGCCATCCTAGGTTGTCAAAATGGGCAGGGGTGAGGTGGGTTTTAGGAGTAAGGTCAAGCAGTAGTCTGACCAGTTTGTTTTGTGATGTTTGTAATCTTGTTTTTAGCGCCTTTGAGGTGCTTTGGTACCATGAGGTGCAAGCATAGTCATAGTACCCTTGAATGAGTGCTCCTGTTAGAGTCTTCAGGGTATTCTTGTTTACCAGAGAGGAGATCCGGTACAAGAATCTTGTTCGTTGGTTGACTTTTTTGATTACATTGGTTGCCATTTTGTCACAGGAAAGATTTGCCTCTAGGATGGAACCCAGGTATGTAATTTCATCTTTCCTTGTGACAATATTGTCACCCACTGTAACAGAGAAGCCGTTGGCCTTGCTGAGTTTGTTATTTGATCCAAAGAGAATGGACTCTGTTTTACCCATGTAATGATAGTTTGTTATCAGCGAGCCAGGTGCAGATTCTGCCGAGTTCAGAGCTGAGGGCTTTTTCAACATGCAACTTGTCCCTGTCAGAGACCAGCAGGGCTGAGTCGTCCGCGAACAGGAACAAGTTGCAATCACAAGCTGATGACATGTCATTTGCATGAATTAGGAACAGTAGCGGTCCTAGTATGCTTCCTTGTGGAACACCACACCTCACTGGGAGGGGGGGGGGGGGGTAGTGTACCATTTACCTCCACCATCTGTTCTCTCCCCTCCAGGTAGGATTGCATCCAGCTCACTGATGAACTATCAAAACCAATCGCTTTTAGTTTGTCAATCAGAATGGAGTGATTGATTGTCGAAAGCCTTTTGGAGGTCCAGCATGACCATGCCGCAGTATTTGTCTTGTTTGATGTGGTCGTTCAAATATAGAAGGCATGTGTCAGTGGACCACATGGAAATAAGGACCACAATGGAAATAAGCTCTGAGCTTTTTTGTGTTCATCCTTGGCAGTATATCCTGACTGTGCTCTTCTGTCACATGTTTATTTTTATATTGTCAAATAAAGTCATTAATTCATTCAGTGGAGTGGGATGTTCTGAAGCCAGATTGGAATTCGTAGATTCGTTTTTTTTCTGCAAGGTACTTTTCGACCTGTTCATAGAATTTTTTCCCCATGACTTTCAAGATGGAGGTAAGAATAGAAACAGGGCGGTAGTTGCCTGGGTCTAATTTGCTGCCTTTTTTGTGCAGAGGGGTCACTCTCGTAATTTTGAAGTATTTGGGGACGTGTCCCTGTTTTAATGAGAGGTTTATTATGTGGGTGATGACTGGGGTGATGGCGGCTGCAGAGTCTCTGAGGAATTTGGAGGGGATATTGTCATGGCCAGTGGCCTTGTTAGGTTGGAGGGCCATCCGTTTTTTTAGTACTTCATCTGTTGTTACCATTTCAAGTTACAACAAGTTTCAAGTCGTCTTTGCGGACCCCTAGGTTTTTGTAGAAGGCTATGATGTGTTCTACCCCCAAATGCCCTGAGTGGGAGGGTACTTTATTAACCAGTGTTGTGGCTATGTTTGTAAAGAAAATCTTTAAGTAATTGGCCACATTGTCCTTCTACTCGTGGCGTAGTGGGCAAGGCGCTCGCCACAAATGTTGAGACGCTGGGCTTGCCTGTTCGAGCCCAGCGCTCCACATTGCTTTCAGTTTAGCTGGTTGTTCATACTAATACACATTGGCCGTATTAGGGGGTGGGAAACTGATGGGTGGGGATCGGGCGTTGTGGACAGCGACTCCTACAGGTCGGTAGGTGCGCCTGCGCAGTAGAATCAGGAAGTGTCGGGGGCAGCGTGAGCCTCCCACGCGTTACTCCTTGCCACTGAGAGATCGAGCTGCGCGGGTGAAAAGATGCGACTGCTGTTACCTCAAGTACCGGAGGGGACTTGTGCTATGTATGACTTAGTCCACATTGCAGCCGGCTTGTGGGAGGCAAGAAACAGCGTTCGTGACAGGGGAGGGTTGAATTGGATGATACGAAATTGGGATGGGAGAAAATATAGAAAAATGGGAGAAAAAGTGGATAAAAAAAAAAGTTATTGGCCACATCCAGCTTGTCTGTGATGAGAATGTTTTCTGTCTTTATAGTCAAGTCAAGTCAAGAGTTTTATTTGTCACGGCATACAAGTATACAATGAAATGCGGGTGGTCTTGCCCGCAACGATGTGCAATACAGTGGTACAACATGTAATAGAATCCAATAAAAAACAACATTGTGCAATAAACAGGTAACAGGTAACAGGTAACATGGTGGGACATCTTGGTATCTGTACATAGTTATTTACAGGGCATATAGGACATGCTAGGTAGCTTAGGTAGTGCAATACACTGTTACTGTTGTTATACTAATATTAAAGTGACCTTTCCTTTTTGGCCATACTGTAAGTGTGGGCGTGTGCGGCATGAGTGTGTGTCTGCTCATGTTAAAGTGTTAAAGTGGCTGCTGGTGTGTGAGCGTGCACAGCGTGCGTGTCGTGTGTGTGCTCATGTGTGCTTGTGTGTGGATAGATCAGTGTTCTGTGGCACTCAGTGTTCATTGTTCAAGGCTCTGATGGCCTGGGGGAAGAAGCTGAGCCTAAGCCTCTCTGTCCTAGTAGCTGGGGTTCGCAGGCGTCTGCCTGACCTCAGCAGCTGGAACAGGCTGTTATTGGGGTGGTGGGGGTCTTTCATTATTCTGCAGGCTCTGGATTTGCACCTCTTGATGTATAGAACCTGCAGGGGAGGTAGTGCAATACCCGTGGTACGCTCGGCTGAGCGCACCACTCTCTGTAGGGCCTTCTTGTCCTGTGCCGTGCTGTTTCCATACCAGGCAGTGATGTTTCCAGTCAAGATGCTCTCTACAGCTCCGGAGTAGAAGGACTGGAGTATCTTCCCCGATACTCTGAACTTCCTTAACTGTCTCAGGTGGTAGAGGCGCTGCTTCGCCTTTTTTACAACTGTGTCTATGTGTGTTGACCATGTCAGATCCTCTGAGATGTGGACCCCCAGGTACTTAAAGCTGCTCACCCTGTCCACGGTAGCCCCGTTTATCATCAGTGGTGGGGGGGCCCCTGCTGTCCTCTCCTATGTTTTTAAATCTGTTTTTTTGTTTTTTACTGCAGCCTAGTTGGTTGTTGAGTAATTTCACAGGGTTTGTTTTAGTTTTCCTCAGTTTTGTCATTGATGCAATTTTGTTTTTGCAGATTTGATCATGGTGTTTACATAGTTTCTTAGTCTGTTTCCTTGATGTTTAAGTTCAGCCACATGGGCTTGGAGATCACTGTTTGAGCTTTTGGCAAGCTTTGACTGACTTTTATGAAGTTCAGAGAATTTTTTGTCTCTGGTTTTCATAGCGGTCAGTATTTCTGCATGCATCCATGGCTCAGCGCAATTAACGCTGGTGGTTCTTAGGGGGGCCATGTTGTCTAGTATTGTTGAGAATTTGGTTTTGAATCCAAGCCGTGTTTCTTCAACTTGTGTACCACTGAGCTCATCTGACCAGTCTAGGCTCTCCAGTTCTTGGTTAAAAGCCTCGCTAGAGTAGGTTTTGAGGTCCCTAGATGTGACTGTTTTGTGACAGCCTGCCTTTTGTTTTAGCTTTTTGCGAGTACAGCATATCATATAATGATCGCTTAACCTGCATGCTATAACACCTTTATTAGAGATCCTGGACTTGTCAGAGGTCAGAATGAGATCAATGGTAGTTTGTGTTGAATCACACACTCTTGTGGGTTGGGTGATTAGCTGGCTGACACTGTGCAGATCACAAAACCTACTGAAGGACTTGAAAACGGGTGCTTCTTTTCGTCGCATATCCGTGTTCCAGTCCCTGATCAGAATGTTTTCTACATCTTCAACCCCAGCTAAACACCCATCAAGTGTATCATAAAAGCCACTCTGTTCTGGTGGTCTGTAGATTGTGCCGACTAGTACAGTCTTAGCCCTTTCGAACTACAGTACATTTCAACCCACACCGTTTCAATTGTATTATGATTCAGGTCAGTACGGTTAATGAATTTGGTGTCTTTATCTATGTACATGCAGACACCACCTCCATACCTGTTCCTGTCATTTCTGACTAACGATAGAGTAGTTTTCTATTTCAATCTCGGGGTCTTTTACTGACTCGTCAAGTTTTGTTTCTGTGAAACATAGAATGTTTGCCTTACCGTGACTGATTTCAGCCAGTTTGGGTCTGAGGCTGTTAATGTTCAGATGGAAAATATGCAGTCCGTTTGAATTAATTATTTTGTTGATGTCTCCGGTTGTGAAGTATTGTTCCTCTGTGTTCGGTTCAGTAGTGTAGGGGGTAGGGGGGTAGGGTGGGATGGGGGGGGGGGGGGGTATGAATGAGGTGGATAAGTTGTCATCGGACTGAGTAGAACCTTCAGACAAGTTGAACTGTATTATGAGTACAGAGGAGCTAGCTGCTAGCCGGATAGCTACCAACACGGTGGAGCTAACAATAGCTGACTCATATCAGCGTATCTGTGAAGACTTTTAGTCATGTGGAGTTATTTTGTCATGTGGTGGGTGAAGGTGTAAAGGGGCATTGTTTTCAAATAAGTTAACTGGGTATAAGTGATAAAAAGGACCCCTATGTACTGTATGTAGATTCTAGTAATTGAGAAATACCTGAATAATTTTGCCTAGTAGGCTATTTCCAGTTCTGCTTTCAAATGGAACTTGTGAGTTCATGGTCTCAATTTCAAATGGGTTGAATGGCTGCATTTATATATATAGTGCTTTTATCCAAAGTGCTTTACAATTTGTTCCTCACATTTTACCCATTCACTCATTGACACACCGACAGCGGAGGCAACCATGCAAGGTGCCAACCTGCTCATCGGGAGCAA
This sequence comes from Notolepis coatsorum, assembly GCF_963971535.1. Taxonomy (NCBI): domain Eukaryota; kingdom Metazoa; phylum Chordata; class Actinopteri; order Aulopiformes; family Paralepididae; genus Notolepis; species Notolepis coatsorum. The sequence continues at coordinate 94,306,785 of NC_140177.1, forward strand.
TTAGGGGTTAAGTGTCTTGCTCAAGGACACATCGACATGCTTCCCGGGAGGAGTGGGAATCGAACTGGGAACCTCCGGATTACCAGACGACTGCTCTACCTCCTGATCCACTGTCGCCCCCGGTTGAAGTCGTGAGGACACCATTGCAAGGCAACTGGGCAATGCATCTTGAAGCTACTGAGGCTAACGATGTGAATACCACACCAGTGGGTCTATCATATGGACTCTTCTCATGAACACAGACAAAGTTCCATTTGAAGGCAGCACTCATAGCACAAATATAGCGAGGTTTTAGCAAAAAGATGTGTTTGTGAAGTACTGAGCATACGACTGGATAAATGAGACTTAGTATTTCTACTGTTTATAGAGATAGTATTTCTACTGTTTTTTTTTATTCTATGTTCACTGTGGAGAGATGCGAGAAGAAGAAAAAATAAACTTCATGAATTCAAGGCCTAAATAAATACAAATGCTCACTTTTGGGTGAAGTGCTCCTTTAAGGTTCCCCCGGGTATCTTCTGATCTGGGCAAGTCTGCCTCTTCCTTTAATGTTCCTGACTCAACACAACCCCTCAACACACTTTAAAGGTCAATATTTGTCCAACCTTTGCACAGTTCAAAAACATGATCGCAAACCACTGTACAGTATATCAATCTCTAACTGTTTTAGCAGATTTTCATTTTCATTCCTATCTTACATGTGATTTTCCCTGTTTTATCTTGTTGTGTTGATGATGAAATTATGTATCATACATTTATTCTTCATAGATAATATGGCACGCCCTTATTTGGAAGTATTTCTGCCATCTTGCGTAATGTAAGCTGCTTTCCTACTGTGGCATAGCGTGAACATGTTGGATCAGAGTTACATTAGTGAACAATAACAGAACCATGAATTATGAAGATATTTAGCTGATTTGCTTATAGCTCATTAATGCTGGTACTTGTATGTGTCGGTCTATATAGACGCATGGCTCTATGTGTGGAGGAGCTCTCCATGCATAACAGCACATGCACACATGGATTTGGATGACAGCTCATGATTCTCGTCCTCATAACATAATTTAGGAACTGTTTAATTTCCCGGTATATGGCTTCTGTATGCATCAGACCTCTCCGAACAGTCCACAAATCCAAAGAACCACTCTTGAATTTCCAGGCTGTGTGTATGGCGAACGCATACTGTAATTTGCTGTCTTCCCGCTTCATCAACCAAAGAGTTTATGTTTCCCTAATGATCTGGCTCCGCACCATATTATTACACTTATAATATAGCCTATATTGTATTATCTTTCAGATTCAACTTCTGACTTCTGAGAAACGTCATTATGAGAGATGAGAGAAATTATAAGAGAAAGACCATCTGCACAACATGAAACTACATTTTCACTTTCCTACCCTCTCTTCTCCCTCTCTCACCTATCCTGTTTTCTACCTCTCTCACCTATCCTCTCTTCTCCCTCTCTCACCTATCCTCTCTTCTCCCTCTCTCACCTACCCTCTCTTCTCCCACTCTCACCTATCCTCTCTTCTCCCTCTCTCACCTACCCTCTCTTACCTATCCTCTGTTCTCCCTCTCTCATATCTGCTCTCTTCTCACCTCTCCTCTCTTCTTTCTTTCTTTCTTTCTTTCTTTCTTTCTTTCTTTCTTTCTTTCTTTCTTTCTTTCTTTCTTTCTTTCTTTCTTTCTTTCTTTCTTTCTTTCTTTCTTTCTTTCTTTCTTTCTTTCTTTCTTTTTTTCTTCTCACCTCTTCTCTCTTCTTCCTCTCCCACCTCTCCTCTCTTCTTCCTCTCTGACCTCTCCTATCTTCTTTCTATCTGACCTCTCCTCTCTTCTTCCTCTCTCACCTGTCCTCTCTTCTTCCTCTCTCACCTCTCTTCTGTTATATTCTTATCTCACTTATCCACTCCTCTCTTCTCACCTCTCCTCTCTTCTTCCTCTCTTCTTCCTCTCCTCTCTTTTCCCTCGCTTCTTCCTCTCTTCTCACATCTCCTCTCCACTCTTCTTCCTCTCTCACCTCACCTCTCCTATCTTCTCACCTCTCCTCTCTTCTTCCTATCTTCTCACCTCTCCTCTCTCTTCTTCCTCTCTTCTCACCTCTCATCTCTTCTTCCTCTCTTCTCACCTCTCCTCTCCTCTCTTCTTCCTCTCTCTCACATCTCTAATATCTTCTTCCTCTATTCTCACCTCCCCTCTCTTCTTCCTCTTTCACCTCTCCTCTAATATCTTCTTCCTCTCTTCTCACCTCTCCTCTTCTCTCTTCTTTCTCTCTCACCTCTCTAATCTCTTATTCCTCTCTTCTCACCTCTCCTCTCCTATCTTCTTCCTCTCTCACCTCTACTCTCTTCTTACCTCACATATCCTCTCTTCTCACCTCTCTTCTCTTCTTCCTCTCACATATCCTTCCTTCTCCTCTCATCTTCCTCTCTCACCCCTCCTCTCCTCTCTTCTTCCTCTCTCTCTCCTCTATTCTAACGGTTTCCCCTTGCTGTTAATGACCGAATAAAATGTATTAATCAAAAACCCACTTCAGAAACCTGAAGGAGGCAGTGAGAAGAAGGGTAGAGCCTTGGGGGAGGTAAAAATAGATAGAGGAATATCAGAGAGGTCAGACCTGTAGGAGGTCAGTTTGACTGTGCTGGCAATGAGGCTGTGTTCATAATTACAACCTGGTGAGTAACTGACTAAAAGCGTTATTTCTATTTTTAGTGTAGTGAATGAGGCAAATAATCAAATGAGAATTTCACTGGTGTAAGGTAACATTGTTGCCAGCTAGGTAGCAAGTAATTTCTCTTGCGTGAACTACAGTATTGTGGTGGACACTAGATGGAGGTGTCTCACTTCAGAATGGACACTTATTGGGTGGTAAGGAGGAGTTGACTTAAGGGTGTGGCTGTACCTTGGTTCTGTTGGATTTGTTTGGAAGTAAAGTTCAGAGACTCGATACTCCGTCTGCTCGTCTCATTGATTCACTTCGACAGTGGTGACCCTGACTTGTGAAATATGAGCAATAATGAGAATCCACCGGCTGTGGTTCCCGCAGTGTATGCGGCTACAGTCAAGTTGCCAGAGTTTTGGCAGCATGACCCGGCCCCGTGGTTTCAACACATCGAGGCACAATTTCACCTCCGCGGAATAACGGCGGAGGACACTAGATATTACCATGTTGTCGCAGCATTGGATTCCTCCACTACACGCCGGGTGATGGGATTCCTCAGAGAACCACCAGCAGCCGGCAAATACAATGCGCTCAAAGAACAGCTGTTGCGGTTGTTCCAGCTGTCAGATGCAGAGCACGCGGAGCGCCTATTGTCCCTCAACGGATTAGGGGACAGTAAACCAACAGAACTCATGGAGAACATGCTAGCACTGCTCAGTTCAGGTGACGCTACTTTTATTTTTGTGCAGCTTTTCCTGCGTCAACTCCCGACTCCGGTGCGCACGGCTCTGGCCAGCTCGCCTCTCGTGCGCACCAAGGATTACCGGGGATTGGCGGAGGAGGCGGACAGAATACTACTGGCCTCCCGTCAGTACTGTGTGGCTGCTGTGTCTGATCGGGTGTCTGATCGCAGGGATCAGACACAGAGGGATGATAGAGGGCTTTGTTACTATCATCACCGTTTTGGCAACAAAGCGAAGAGCTGTGTTCCACCATGCAACTTTGGTAACCAGGGAAGCTCGTTAGCGGCTATGAGCGCTGGCGTCAATATCAACAAGCTGTTGTTTATCGAGGACACGTTGTCTGGAAGGCATCTGTTGGTGGATTCGGGCGCCCAGAGGAGCATCCTGCCTGCGTCGGCCACGGACGCCTTGGGAAACGGACATGGACCACCGCTGGACACGGCTAATGGGACTTCCATCCGTACGTTTGGTACCAGGTACGTGACTATGTGTTTACATGGACAGCAGTTTAGCTGTGAGTTTATTATTGCTTCAGTGTCGGTGCCTATACTGGGCGCGGATTTGTTGTGTGCTCACAGTCTTAGTTAGTGGACGTTGCGAACCGTAAGCTGATTGGCTCTGTGTCCTTTGACACATACCCCTGCACACTGGGGGGGCCGGTGCTGCCTGCCCTGGCCAATATGCTCGCCACAGGTGATATGTACCAGCGCCTCCTCGCTGAGTTTCCTGCTGTGACTGTCCCCACTTTCTCTGCCTCTGTCGCCAAGCATGGGGTGGAACATTACATCGCAACGGTGGGGCTGTCGGTTTATGCACGGGCGCGCCGCCTGGATGCTGCTAAACTGGCAACAGCCAGGGAGTTTGCCACAATGGAACGGCTCGGCATTGTGCGCCGGTCCAACAGTCCTTGGGCCTCCCCACTACACATGGACCCCAAGGCGGACAGGAAGTGGCGTCCGTGTGGGGATTTCCGTCACCTAAATCACCACTCATGACCGGTACCCAGTGCCACATATCCAGGATTTCTCTGTCCACCTGGCGGGCGCCACCATTTTTTCTAAAATAGATTTGGTGCGTGGCTACCAACAGGTGCCGGTCCATCCGCTCAACGTGCCCAAGACTGCCATTATCACCCCGTTTGGACTGTTTGAATTCCTGCTCATGCCATTCGGCCTTAAAGGGGCAGCGCAAACATTCCAGCGGTTGATGGACTCTGTGCTGCGAGGCCTGTCATTTTTGTTAATTTATCTGGATGACATCCTGGTAGCCAGTGCATCGGTGGAGGAGCATCGGGAACATCTCCGTCAACTGTTCGAGCGGCTCAACGAGCATAGGCTGATCGTGAACCCGGCCAAATGTCAGTTTGGCTTGCCGGCCATGGATTTCCTGGGCCACCATGTCTCTTCCCAGGGGGCTGTTCCTCTACCCGCCAAGGTGGAGGCAATTGCTGCTTTCCCCCGTCCCCTTACCATCAAACCTCTCCAGGAGTTCCTGGGGATGGTTAATTTTTACAATAGGTTTATAACCTATGCGGCTCACCTGATGAGACCTCTGTACGAGGCATTGAAGGGGAAGAGAGCCAACGATGACGTGGGCTGGTCCCCGGAGCGGGTCCAGGCATTCAAGGGCTCTAAGGCTGCCCTTGCCAACGCCGCCATGCTGGCACACCCATCTCATGCTGCTCCTATAGCCCTCACCACCGATGCCTCCGATTATGCAGTAGGGGTGGTGTGCGAGCAGTAGGTGGCTGGTGCCTGGCATTCGACAGGGAGCTCCTGGCCCTCCTCCTTGCCATACGTCACTTCAGGTTCTTGCTGGAGAGCCGTGAGTTCACAGTTTTTGTCGACCACAAGCCCCTAACGTTTGCCATGGCCAAGACCACGGAGCCATGGTCGGTGCGGCAGCAGCGCCAACTTTCCACCATATCGGAGTTCACTACCGACATCCAGTATGTAGCCGGTAAAGACAACCAGGTGGCAGACTGCCTCCCCCGGGCGCACGTCAGCCCTGTGCACCTGGGCATCGACTATGCTGCCATGGCTGCTGACCAGCTCACCGACTCAGACTTTCAGGCGTTCAGGACGGCTGTGACAGGACTTCGACTCGAGGATGTGGTGTTTCACGACAGCGGCGCCACGCTCCTCTGTGACATCTTCACTGGCCAGCCCCGCCCCATGGTTCCAACTGACTGGCGCCACCGGGTATTTGACACCATTCATGCCATTTCACACCCTGGGGTAAAGGCGTCGGTCAAGCTGGTAGGGGCCAAGTTCATCTGGCCGGGCCTTAGGAAGGACGTCAAAGTATGGGCGGCCTCCTGTGTGGCGTGCCAGCGTGCCAAGGTACATCGTCACACTAAGGCCCCCCTGTTATGGCCGCGTGGTCAGACCTCCTAAAAGAGACTGAAGACACTGGGTGCACTGTTTTGGGGGGTTGGTACGGGTTTATTGTGTTCAGTTCCGTTTATTTTGTGTTGCACTGAATGTCAATTCTGAATGTTCGGGGGGGGGGGCCTGTGTGGTGGACACTAGATGGAGTTGTCTCACTTCAGAATGGACACTGATTGGGTGGTAAGAAGGAGTTGACTTAAGGGTGTGGCTGTACCTTGGTTCTGTTGGATTTGTTTGGAAGTAAAGTTCAGAGACTCGATACTCCGTCTGCTCATCTCATTGATTCACTTCCACAGTATAGCACATATAGTTGAAGATCATTCCTTTATATCTTACATTACTTGCCTGGTGGACGGAGCTACGAGAGGCAATGCAGTGGAGATGACTTTGAATTTGCAGCAAATATTGAAGGCACAAGAGAGTCTGATGTCTCAATTTCATTCAAAGCTAAAGACAGTAGAGGTTGAGTACTATATTATGATATATCACATTCACACTCTCTGACGTATATGTTTCTTCAGTGCAAGAGTTCAATTATTTACTGGAGGAGTTGATCTAATTAAAATAACAATGATGATTATGGATCCAGGATGATTGGCTAATCAAAACATGACATGAGGCAGAGTTTCTCTCTTTATGAATAGCCTACCTGCTTAGTTAAAGCTGCACCGGGTAGTTTTAAGAAGAACAATAATCCTTTTACAAATCCTTGAATAGTGTTTAAATATAATATTGTTTATAATTTACACTTCACACTGTATATCATACTTTATTTGGACTTTTCAGAGTTTAGTTAACCTGTTAAGTCTTATTTTCAGAAGATTCACCTAAAAGTACATGGAAGATTGCTCCACTTCTACAAGGCACATTTCCCCCCCATATTTGACAGTGAATAACACCATGCTGACAATGACCAAAAGCAGATCATTTACAGGGATTTTTGTAGATACAGTACTGAATGTTGCCAACCGGACACATGCAATATGAAATATGAATGTAGAATATAAAATACCAGGCCTATAAATGGCTTTATAGGGTCAAGTGAGGCATCATTTGAAAGGACTCCTCTGTCGGATGGCACAGTTAAATCTCGATTTAGTACAACCAGGCGCCCGATAGAGGGCAGCAAAGACCGAAATCTACTGTAAGTACAGTTACTTTTGTATAATGGCAATAGCTGCGTTTTTTCCTAGACGTTCACGGGAAGGTAAAGAAACAATATACGTTGTAAATGTATACATTTTTTTTAAATTAATTGACAGAATGAATAGAATAGAATAGAATAGAATAGATCTTTATTTGTCATTGTTGGTACAACACAGGTGTGCCTGTGCAATATGACCAAATTAATGACCTATCAAAATAGAGTCCAATCATAATTTATACATATATATAGATATATCTATATCTAACACCAATCTATATTATAAACAATACAATACAAAACAAAACAAAACAAAATTACCAGAAACTTGATAACATATAACATGCCCATTAATTTATAGGGCTGATTGAGCCACTTTACATAATTAATTAATTAGTTTCAAATTATTCATTGGGCATCTTTGTGAAGCATGCCTCTAGTTTGGCAACAAACAACAACTTTAATCAGACCAGAAATAACAATGTAGGAGTAAGGAGGTTAAAGGAAACAGGTTAACACGTTCTCTTCATTCATTCCTCTAGGTTCGATGCAATTGAACAGGTGGATATAATAACATTCACGTTGCAACAGCAGCTTGTGTCTGTCTCCACCTCGTGCTGGCCTGAGTACTAACTCTAGTCCCATATATTTGAGATCGTTGACGGTATGTTTACACTTAGAGAAATGTCGAGCTACCGACGACTTGACATCTGAATTTCTCACAGCACATTTGTGTTCACTTATTCTTGATTTAAAGGCTCTCGTTGTTTTGCCCACATAAGAAAGATTACAAGGACATTTTAACAAATACACCAGATTGGACGAATTACACGTAATCCGTCCTTTGACTGGGATATTTTTCCCCGTTTTTGGATGTGCGAAAAATTTATCTTTAATCATACCCTGGCACTGTACACAGGATTGGCAGGGAAAATTCCCATCTGGGATATTGGACATAAAATGAGAAGGTTTCTTTAAGGGCAAATCCGTTTTGACTAGGAGATTAGATAAATTCACTTGTCTCTTGTAAAAATAGTTAGGCGAATGCTGAAACGCTGTCCCTATAAGAGGGTCGGACTGCAGAATATGCCAATGTTTATTGACAATACTCCGTGTGTCTCTCGTAATAGGGCTGTAAGTAGACACAAAAGATACTTTGTCAGGTTTATCTTCTTTCTTTCTGGGGGTAAACAACGTGGCCCTATCCATATGCTTGGTTTTATTCAAGGCTTTGAGTGTCAAATCGGCACTGTATCCTCTCTCGTGGAAACTGCCACGGAGCACCTTTGCTTGTGCAATAAATGTATCGTCAATATCACATATTCTCTTATAACGAAGTATTTGGCTATAAGGAAGACTGTTCTTCAAGGCTGGGGTGTGATAACTAGAATAATGCAAGAACGAGTTACGGTCTGTCTCCTTTTTAAAAACCTCTGTGTGTAATGAGATGCCATCAAGGGCTTTCTTGATCAGAACATCGAGGAAGGGTAAATTATGCATATCAAACTTTAATGTAAACTTTATCGTTCTTCTACAGGAGTTCAGGTACTCAGCTCAGATGATGAACCAGACCAAATAAAAAACAGATCGATATACTGAACTTTATGGGATTACAGCACCCAGTGTGAGAACTTGTGAGCGCGGTCTAACTTGACTATACAAAATAATAATGTCAAATGACAGAATGAATGCGTTAATATTGACAGCCCTAGTGTATTCTTTTTAAGAAGTTTGAAATTATTTTCCACACTATGTGTACAAGCCTACATGACATTATAGGAGAGTGTTTCACAAACATTCATTTTACACACTCACCATTAAAACCTCATAGCGGGCACTGGGACATATATGTCCCTGCGAGCACTTGCTAGCTCGCAAGTCACGGCACTTTGCGATTGTCTACCGGCTCAGGGCTGCATTTTTCGCTGAACATATATATGTTTCCGTTCCAACACCACCTCAATCGACCAAATCCGTGCCTCGGTTCTCGAGTTACATGACGATATGTCAGGTGAGCATCTTTTTAACCTAATGACCACCCCAGACTGTATACGCTCCAGAACTGACCAATCACAGCTGATGGTCAGCGTTGTAGCCATCGAGTGTACGCTTCCAACGATACCCCACATGGGGGGGTGCGAATATAGGAACTAGGTGAAAGTGGACCAGCAAAAACTGGAAGAGAATCAGACTTCAGAACACACGGCGGTGGATGAGGAAATGGATTTTGGAAAGCGTCGGTTTTACTAAAACGTCTCTCAAAGAGCCACTTTCGTCTTGTTTACATCTGGGTCACCCATTTTCAATTCATCAGGACATTTATGACATACAAGACATACAGATATACAGAACTCTACTCATTACTCTATCTCACAATTTTCTTATATACTATGATTCTACTGTCACCATGTATGCATATGCTCACTACATGTATTTATTGCTCCATCTCCGCCCACTACAAACATGGGAACTCTCTAACCCCCCCCCCCCAACCCCCCCCCCACCCCCCCATCTCTCTGAGTGCTTGTCTTGTAGTGCTGACCAAGGTAGTGGATGTCTTGGGGTCTTGGCCAAGATTGCAGTGACTGTTCTACGTGCACCACCGAGGCCATGGATCAGCTTCTTACCGTCTTCTGTCCGTGGTCTGTCAACGTGGTTTCATTGCTGGGTTAAGTACTTCTATTCTATTCACATAATAGGCTTACTTCATATATCTATTCTATTCACATTTATGCTTACCACTTGTATCTATTGCTATGTCCGCCCATTACAATCACGCAAGCTGTCTAACGCCTGTCCCGTCTCCCTGTCTCCTTGTGAGTTGCTGTCCCGGAGTGATGACCGGAGTGTCGGATGTCCCGTGATGAAGATCGGGAGGATGCGACCCTCTCTGCATGCCGTCCTGTCTCCCTGTCTCCGGCTGTCTCGGAGTGATGACCGGTGTGTTGAACGTCCTGTGATTAAGACGGGGAGGATGTGACCCTCTTTGCGCCGCCCCTGTGCCTCAAATAGATCTGCTATCAGCTCTATCTTTAATCTTTCAAAATGTTCAGTTGCTATCGCTATCAGCTCTATCTTACATTTTTCAAAATGTTCAGTTGCTATTGCATGCACTCATCTGTGTTTCACTATACACATGAGTGCATGCTTACCAACTGTCCATCTGCAACACTACTATCACCGACATCTAAGAAGGGAGATCCCCCCTTGAATGGCCCTTCTAAGGTTTCTCTCCTCCACATTGCCTGTGGTGCATTTTGTCCTATTGCTAGGTTTTAGTGAGTTTTTCCTTACCTTCACGTGGGGTATGTCTGGGAGTGTTTGCATTCATTTATTTTGCATTTATTTTAAATTAGTTTGACCCTATGGTGTTCTTGTTTTGTTCTTGACTTATTGTGATGTTTCTTCTTGACTTGTTTAAAGAAGACGTGTCCGGCCCATGTGGACATTAACGTGTGTTGTCGGGCCTTACAAATGAATTTGATTTGATTTGAACTGTGTAGTAAAAAGACATCATAAAAAATATTTAGATCTGAAGGGGAAGACACTGTACATTGGGGGGGGGGGGGCATTTACAGGGGCCAGTTTCTAATTGCAGCCACTCGTAGGTGCTCTTTGTGCTAAGCTAGGCTAGCAGCTCCCTACTGCTTCCAGTCCTTGTGCTGAGCTAGGCTAGCATCGCACCTGGACCTCTCTCTGGGGCTACTGGACACACAGAGATGAAACTGACATCAATCTTCTCGTCTGACTCTGGGGGAGAACTTTAAGGAACCGAAGCGGTTTCCGTAACCTTTCGAATGGTGAGTGTGTCTCTTTTCAGGAATACCATGGCGGAGGGAGGAGAGGAGAGGAGAGGAGAGGAGAGGAGAGGAGAGGAGAGGAGAGGAGAGGGAGAAGGAAAGTAGAGGAAGAGGAGAGCAGATGAGAGGAGAAGAGAGGAGAGGAGGGACGAGGACAGGGTACAGGGACAAGGATAGGGAGGAAGTTATGTGGAAAAATAGAAGGAAAATGGTTAAAATGTGTGTGAGCAAGCTGAGAGAATGTGTGTGAAATGTGTCTGATAGACGTGTTAACACACCTTTAATGTCTCGCCTCATAGATTTATCCATTTCTGCTTTACCTTAATTTACCCGTGAGGAGGATGACTGAGCAACACTAGCTCTGTTCTCAATGCACCGCTTCACACTCAAACACCTACGGTAAACATAATCACAAATGAGAGCTGGCCACAACAACCACCACACATCTTCTACTGTTGGCCACTGAGCCTCTGCACCGGAGTACATTAAGTGCCTTGCTCAAGGGGCACTTTGACTGAAAAACATCACCAGGTCATATCCCGACGTGAGTATGGAAGCAGGATATGAGGATATTAATGACTATTCCGCTTACTTGTGTATCTGCGGGGATAACAGGATGTAACAATGCATATCAAACACCTTATTCTGCTATGGCCTTAACCTGGGATATTAGCTAGTGTCTGAAATATGAATGTGCGTGTAAACATAGTATGAAGCTAATATACCATGAGGAGGAAAGAGAGGAATCGAGAGGTACAGGGAGGATGTAGCGTGTCTGACTGTGTTGTAAACACACACTCCAATGACTAGCCTAAGAGGTGTGGAGGAGAGGAGAGGGGGAAAGAGAAAGGGAAGATGAGAGAGAGAGATAGAGAGAGAGGATTAACGAAAAACATTAGATGTAGGGGTCTGACCATCATCGAAATGCCCTTCTGAGTTTTCTTTCTTTTTTTCCGATTAGTTTTTATTTTTCCTTTCCCCCCCCCAGTTTTTCCTTATCTTCATTGGGGGTCAAACAAAGGGATGTTTTTCCATTGTGGGCCTGTGTAATGGGATTTTGGGCTATATAGGCCCAAATCCTATAGGAATATAACATGAGTAAGGATGTACTCAGACAAAATGTAGACGTAGTTAACAGCGTTTATTTAGTTTACAACCCAGGAGAATTGGCTTGAGAGACCCGGCGAAACCCCTGGCCGGTGGGGTCTCATAACGGGCTCCCTGAGACAGGCGAAACGCTGATCTATATAGGTCATAGAAGATGGGTGTGTCCAGGTGAGAGAGACGATTGGATTGGAGGATATATTCTCATTTGGTTCAATACAATTTACTCAAGCAATAGACACAATATTTCTGACACTGGGAATACTGTACATTCACTGAGATCCATAGATGTCCCTAGATACCAAGAACATGCATGAAGTGGAGCAATCTTCCATTTACTTAGGTATGTATTTTTAGGCGGATTTTAATGTTAAGCCTGTAGGTCCCCCAATTGGGGGACCCTGCTTTTCTTTATCATAAATCGATCAATAGAGACCGTATTAGATCCCCAATGATCATATCATGGGGTATCATTGGAACGCCACACTCATTGGCTACAACCCTGTCCAAGAATTTCTGAGATTGCCAAATGATTGACGGAGCGAGAGCCCTGGGAGTCGGGGGTGGTAATGTGTACTTTGGCGCACGCCTCACATATCGGCATGTAACTCGAGAACCGCTGAACGGATTTTGTCACCTGAAACGGCAATCAACAAATAGGGCTTTAATTCTATCTATATATTGTATTAAAAGAAATGCACACCCGAGCCGCTAGAGGTCGGCAAAGTGGCATCGCAAATCGTCCTCATGAGGGCCCACATGTGGTATAATGTTTTTTATTATTATTTTTTTGCCAAGAGTAAAGACCATAACCCTATCAAAACAGCAGTCAAAGTGTATATTTTCATTTTACCGATGTTTTATACGATATACGGCACAGAAAATAAGAATTTATGGGAAAAATGCGAATGAATAATAATAATAATAATAATAATAATAATAATAATAATAATAATAATAATAATAATAATAATAATAATAATAATAATTAATTGCATTTATATAGCGCTTTTCTAGACACTCAAATAATTATATCTCTTTTATCGTAAAACCAAAAGGAAATTACTAAATCCAGATTTAATCCAGCCATTGGAAAGAGGAGCCTTTTCCCTATCCATAGATGTATGGTTTGGCCATAATAAGGTCAAGGTCAAGTTCAAGGTCAAATATGAATTTATAGTTAAAATCGATTATCATTTATTACTGTATCTACAAATCCTTCTGTTTAATCATCTTCCCTTTATTCATTTGCTTAGATTTGTTTTACACTTGATCTCAACAAGGTGCTGAATGAGCTCAGTGAGCGAGCTCGGTTGACGCACAACTGTAACATGGTGTTATTCACCGGCACAGATGCAAAAATAAATCATAATTTATATTCTCCTTTTTTCCATTACAATTTACTCAAGCCTAGTAACAGACACAATATCTCTGACACTGAAAATACATACCCCCAGGTCCCTAGATGTTCCTAGATACCAAGAACATGCAAATTGGCCTTGTAGAAGTGGAGCAATCTACCATTTACTTAGGCATGTACCTTTAGGCAAAATTTCTGAAAATAGGGCTACAACTTAACAGGTTAAGAAAATATGGCTAGGGCTTAATATGTTAAGGCTCTTACAAAGACGATGTATAAACTCTGTATATCCTGTGCAGCAAATATATATCTTTTCACCCCAGCAAATACTCTGTATATTCTATGTATTACACTCCTATTACTGTATAATCTGTATATTCTATGTATTACGCTCCTATTACTGTATACTCTGTATATTCTATGTATTATGCTGCTATTACTGTATACTCTATATATTCTATGTATTATGCTGCTATTACTGCATACTCTGTACTAGGGATGAGTCCGAATCCAAATATGAATTTGGGAAAGCACAGATAATGAGGTGGACATTTAAGCATTACATCACACGCAGGAGTGTGTAATGAGAATTAGAGCATACCTAGGGGTGGTTGTTAGGCCCGAGGCCCAGCCGAGGGTCGTTAGACCCCCCTAGGCATGCTCTAATTCTCATAACACACGACTACAAGTGGTGTAATTAAGCATTACATCACGAGCAGGAGTGTGTTATGAGAATTAGAGCATGCCTAGGGGTGGTTGTTAAGCCTGAGGCACAGCCGAGGGTCGTTAGCCCCCCCTAGGCATGCTCTAATTCTCATAACACATGACTACAAGTGGCGTAATGACTTTTATACAATTGGTGCATTCATCCAACCTTATTGCTATACAATAAACACACATTAATTGAAGATGTATTGACAAAACCATTCGCAGAAAAAGTTGTCCCAAAAAAAAGAAAAAGTTGCCTCCGTGTGTAGAAGCAGCTCGGAGGTGCACTGTTTCAAGGCATGCCATCTAAGAATGAAGTGAGCGTGTGTTATTGGATTGATTGATTAATTGATTGATTGAACATTTTAAATCTTCAATTAATGTGTGTTTATTGTATAGCAATAAGGTTGGATGAATGCGCCAATTGTATAAAAGCCATTACACCACTTGTAGTCGTGTGTTATGAGAATAAGAGCATGCCTAGGGGGTCTAACGACCCTCGGCTATGCCTTGGGCCTAACAACCACCCCTAGGCATGCTCTAATTCTCATAACACACTCATGCGCGTGATGTAATGCTTAATTATACAATTGCCGCATTCATCCAATTCATCATTATCTCCAGCACCTATTGTGCCTGTGAAAACCAAACACATGCACCCACCTGCACGTGACCACGCCACTCCCATGCGTGCCTCTACAATAAGCAGGAAGTGGTCACGCTTACACCCTTCCTCATTATTTTCCAACTGCGGAAGCAGCTCATATGCACTTCAACCAGGTGGAACTTTGTTATGAAGCGTAGGGAGAAATTACGCAATGTTGGGCTTCGCCAGAAGTACGCCAACCCCCGGAACCTTCTCGGCACGTCCAGACAGAACAGCGGTCCTATCCTGTGTTTTCCTCGTCGTTTGACAGCGGACCGATGGGCTACGCAAGGCGCTTGGCAGTCGAGCCACGTCGCGCTCAGGTAGGACCTTTCGCCGATAGGCGTTGGTACTGGCATGTTTGATACTGCTCGTTGTCTCGTGAGACGACCGGGCGATGTATTGGCGCGGGGGGCTGGGTATTTGGATAAACGTGGTCATCATGACTCATTGTTGAATGTTTTTTCAAGTATCTTAGCGTGCGCAGCTGATGCTAATACTACAATGTTTGGGGCGCCGTTTCCCATGTACCCCGCCGGGGCTGTCTTCACTCTTCCCTCCTCTTAACCATTTCATTACTGACGGTCAATCGGTGTCTAATGTTGGGGGTTTAGCTAAGGCTTATTTACCCTTTACATGGGTGGATGGGCTGACGACAGGGCTCAGGGCAGGTGTGCATTTGTGAATCTATGAATTGAAAATGGGGGACCCTGATGTAGACAGGACAGACGTTTTCTCTGGTCTGCATCCCCTTAACAATTGTGTGTATTGGGCTAGCCCATTCTGCAATATGTTAATAAAGTTCATTCATTCATTCATTTATCCCTTACACGGGTGCACAGAGGTGCCGCAGTGGAGGTTATTGCATGACTACTAGTGGAGCAGTGCTTCACTAGTAATAGACTTTGGTTAGTAGCCGCCAGTGGTGTTCCGTGCTTAGTGAAGCAGGTGGCATCGGTCCTTTGCCCTGACATGGTGGAACGGTATCCCGCCCGGCCGACGCCAAGAGGCGAGTCGGCCCGGCAGGTGGCTGGTGGGCTGATGAATCTTATACCGCCGCAGTACAGAATTTAGCAGAAACTAACAACATTGCTCAATTGGCTGCTTTTCTGTCAAAAATGGTGTCGGGTGGTGGGGCCTTAGGGCCAGCCCACGTCAAAACCATTGTGCAAGGTTTTGAGGTTATTCAGCTTTTGACCCAGCCGCAAGCTATAACCGCAGGGAGGGCTAGGATGCTGTCAACGGTTATTCACAGGCATCTTTGGTTGGAGCAATCTCCCCTTGAGGAGGGGAGGGGTCTCCTCCTCAGGGCTCCCCTCTCCGCGGGTGGACCTTGGTCTGTCCATGGAGGCGCGGGCGGTATTTGACCTGGGCTCCACGCCGCCCCACACCGCGCAGCCAGAGGTGAGAGCACGGCCTTGCCAGCGGCGAGGCCCCCGGCCATGTTTCCCCCGCCTGAGATAGCCTGGACACAAAGAAAACAGGTGATCACAAGGCCGACAGCCTCGGCGGCCGAGGGATCGGCTATATTAGATGGGCACGCCCTAAAAAACCGTTGCCATCTAGCTGTGTCTAGCACACTCTCCGTTTACTCCCCCCCGCTACACTACGGGACTCAGGGCTCTGATTTGTCCCCTTTGGCTGCGGGCCGCGTTCTTCCAGTGAAGCGCAAGCGGCCCCACATTTCGCTTCTCATGGAGACAGGGGCTGACACCCAGTTGCTAGCTAGGCCTGGGTCTGTCTATGAGAATGCTGTGCTGTCAAGCGGCTCCCACACCACACGTCCTGCATCTGTGTTTGGTGAGCCTGGTGGTGTATCTGTCGACAGAGCAGGGATATTGTGCTTCAGGCGTTTCGCCCTCCTCCTCACGCTAGTGGGTTGGAGGCGAGCCTTCACCTGTCGTGTCCTGTCCGTGTGCTGGAGGTTTACCTTAGTTGCACGCGGGATCTCAGGGCTTCCGATCAACTGTTTGTTTGTTACGGTGGCCCTCGCGCGGGTAAGGCGCTGTCCAAGCAGCGCCTGTCACATTGGTTGTGCGAGGGAATTGCCCTTTGCTACACGTTGGCTGGACGGGTTCCCCCCGGGGGCGTCAGGGCACACTCCACTCGTGGTGTGGCGGCCTCTGCTGCCCTTTTGGGGGGGGCCTCGGTGGAGGACGTCTGCGCTGCGGCCTCCTGGTCCTCCCCGAGTCCTTTCGTTAGGTTTTACCTCATGGACATGACTGAGGGTTCTGTCTCCCAGGCAGTCCTGAGGTCCGGGACCTCTCCTGCATCCCGCCATCAGGTGGGCTAGCAGGAGTGTGTGGGTGTGGACCGCGGAGTGCTGTGTCACACCTTTTTCGCACATTGGTTGTAGTTGACTGCCTTCGTTAGGACGGGCGGGTGGACGGGACTCCCCTCCTCCCTGGAAGGGGCTTACGGGCCCTCAGGGGGTGCATTTGACGTGGCCACGCGTCCGCTGTGCCCTTTATCTCAGAAGGCAGAGCGAGACGCGATTGCCAGTATGAGATATAACGTAAGGTTATCCTATAACCCTAGTTATATGAATACTGGCTGAGCGTCTCGCTCTTCAGCGCCCTGAGGTCCCTTGGATGTTTTCCGCGTATGGAATTCGAACTTGGAAGGGTGTAAGCGTTACCACTTCCTGCCTATTGTAGAGGCACGCATGGGAGTGGCGTGGTCACTTGCAGGTGGGTGCATGTGTTTGGTTTCCACAGGCACAATATGTGCTGGAGATAATGATATCTCAGAAGGCAGAGCGAGACGATCAGCCAGTATTCATATAACTAGGGTTATAGGATAACCTTACGTTTCAAGGCATGCCATCTAAGAATGAAGTGAGCGTGTGTTATTGGATTGATTGATTGAAAATGTTATTACAGATAGACAGTGCTTACATCTTTATACAATTGCAGAATTTATCCAACCTATTGCTATACAATAAACACACATTAATTGAAGCATAATGGAGATTTATTCACAAAACCATCTGCAGAAAAAATAGGTTAAAAAAAAAGTCTTTGTTTTAGTTTTTTTAACCTACTTTTTATAGAAGCAGCTCGGATGTGCACTGTTTCAAAGCATCCCATCTAAGAATGAAATGAGCTTGTGTTATTGGAATGATTGATTGATTGATTGAACATTTTATTAATGTCCGCCTTGTTTCGAACTGGTTATGCTTTGGCCCTCTTTCGAACTCGGTTATGCTTAGAGTTTGGAATCAGGGCTGGTGGTCTATCGCCCTGCTCTAAAGATAAACTCTAAGCATAACCGACTTCGAAAGAAAGCCAAAGCATAACCAGTTTGAAACCACAAGGCTTCAAAGCATGCCGTCTAACAGTGAAGTGAGCGTGTGTTATTGGATTGATTGATTGATTGATTGATTGATTGATTGATTGATTGATTGATTGATTGATTGATTGATTGATTGATTGATTGAAAATTGTATTAACGTTTGCCTTGTTTCGAACTGGTTATACTTTGTCCCTCTTTCGAAGTCGGTTATACTTAGAGTTTGGAATCAGGGCTGGTGGTCTATCGCCCTGCTCTAAAGATAAACTCTAAGCATAACCAACTTCAAAAGAGGGCCAAAGCATAACCAGTTCGAAACAACAAGGCTTCAAAGCATGCCGTCTAACAGTGAAGTGAGCGTGTGTTATTGGATTGCTTGATTGATTGATTGAACATTTTAAGTGAAATTAGAGTGTCCTTTTGACGAATGGCATCTAACAACACACTTCGCACGATTTATATTTTGTTTAACAATGAGTCATGACCAACCAATTACATAATCCAATATTGTGTAAGCAACTAACACATTCCACGTGACAGAATAGTTTTTGAATGAGTTGTTATGACGCTATCAATACATCCTCCATTCATAAAGATTATTGTCCGCCATCTTGGTTTCATTCCTAAAACCACGAACGGCGGAGTGATTGTAATTCGGTTGTGGGCGGGTTCTGGGATCACGAGCGTGTGTTATGATAAATAACAACGACTAACTTGACTGTTTCAGCCAATCAGAATCGAGAAATTTGCATGCCATTGTATAAACATGTTTTTTTATATATTCATATTATTATTTGGGGATTTTTATTTTATGTTATGAACTACAAACTATCATTACACATGGGCAAAACAGAGTCCATTCTCTTCGGTTCAAATAACAAACTCAGCAAGACCGACGGCTTCTCAGTTACAGTGGGTGACAATATTGTCACAAGGAAAGAAGATATTACCTACCTGGGTTTCATCCTAGAGGCAAATCTTTCCTGTGACAAAATGGCATCCAATGTAATAAAAAAAGTCAACCAACGAACTCGATTCTTGTACCGGATCTCGTCACTGGTAAACAAGAATACCCTGAAGGCTATGGCAGGAGCACTCATTCAAGGGTACTACGACTATGCTTGCATCTCATGGTACCAAAGCACCTCAAATGCGCTAAAAACAAAATTACAAACATCTCAAAACAAACTGGTCAGACTACTGCTTGACCTCACTCCTAGAACCCACCTCACCCCTGCCCACTTTGACAACCTAGGATGGCTTAGAGTAGACAACAGAGTACAGCAACTTGCAATGGGCCTGGTCTACAAGATACACTACACGACCAAGGTACCCATGTACATGTCAAAATACTTCCCAAAGGTCAGTGAATACCACGATCACAACACCAGAGGGAGCTCCACAAATCATGTTAAACCCAGATTCGGCTCAAACAAGGGACTAAACACGTTTCGCAATTATGCCACATCAATGTGGAACGCCCTACCCAAAGCTGTAAAGGAATGTGATGCACTACCCACTTTCAAAAACACTCTTAAAAAACACATACGGGAGACTGCAATTCGAAACTGGCCCCTGTAAATGTCCTAACCCCCCCACCCCCCCCTAATAGACAGTCTCCTCCCCACCGCATGTATATATTCTCTCCCCACCGTATGTATACTTCTCTCCCACCCACCCCCTCCAAATGTACAGTCTCCTCCTCACCATATGTATATATTCTCTCCCCACCGTATGTATATTTTTCTCCCACCCACCCACCCCCTCCTAATGTACAGTCGCCTCCCCATCATATGTATATACTCTGTCAGGATCTATGGGTAACAGTACTGTATATTTGCATATCGTATAATGTCACAAATGTAACAGTACTAAATACCTGTATGTCATGTACAGTATGTCCCTATGCCATAAATGTCATGTATGTTATGTATGTCATAAATGTCACTATGAATTGAAAATGGGGGACCCTGATGTAAACAAGACAAACGTCTTTCTCTGGTCTGCATCCCCTTAACAATTGTGTGTATTGAGCCGTACTGTATTGTACCCATTCTGCAATCTGTTAAATAAAGTTTTCATTCATTCATTCATTCATTCATACAGTGATGCAGTGCTGTACCATTAGGACCTGTAAGACTGCCCGTTTCTTCATTTGGACCCCACGGAAATATCAGTAATCATATTTTTAAAGTCGTACGTCAAATGAGAAAAAAAAAACGCCAGGCGTTTTTACAAAATGCACATTTGCTGGATTTAACAGTCTATAAACTCAAGTTATTTGGCCCTAAATGAACCATAAGAACAATACATTCATTTTGGGACAGTGATGGCTTTTAGGACAGTGACAGAGAGACATGATTTCCTCGCCTTCCACGTCTGTCCTAAACACATTATACTGAAACAAAGCTATAGAGGGATCACTATCAGTTAAATTTAGTTAAAATTCAAATACCGGGATCAGTCTGACAGACCAGCATTTTCTAATTAACCATATGTTATTGTTTTAGCAGGGCTGAACTTGGACACGGAGGAAAGTAAAGTGAAGGAAGTGGGGAGAGAGAGAGAGAGAGAGAGAGAGAGAGAGAGAGAGAGAGAGAGAGAGAGAGAGAGAGCCAAAAGATAAATTGATTAGAGGAGTCAGAGGTTCTACCTGGCTGTGCTGTGTAAACACACCACTCCATGGGGAGCTGGAGGAGCAGTGGAAGGGACAAGAGGAGGGAGCTGGAGGAGCAGTGGAGGGACAAGAGGAAGGAGCTGGAGGAGCAGTGAAGGGACAAGAGGAAGGAGCTGGAGGAGCAGTGAAGGGACAAGAGGAAGGAGCTGGAGGAGCAGTGAAGGGACAAGAGGAAGGAGCTGGAGGAGCAGTGGAAGGGACAAGAGGAAGGAAGGAGCTGGAGGAGCAGTGAAGAGACAAGAGGAAGGAGCTGGAGGAGCAGTGAAGGGACAAGAGGAAGGAGCTGGAGGAGCAGTGAAGGGACAAGAGGAAGGAGCTGGAGGAGCAGTGTAGGGACAAGAGGAAGGAGCTGGAGGAGCAGTGAAGGGACAAGAGGAAGGAGCTGAAGAAGCAGTGAAGGGACAAGAGGGAGGAGCTGGAGGAGCAGTGAAGGGACAAGAGGGAGGAGCTGGAGGAGCAGTGAAGGGACAAGAGGGAGGAGCTGGAGGAGCAGTGGAAGGGACAAGAGGGAGGAGCTGGATGAGCAGTGGAAGGGACAAGAGGAAGGAAGGAGCTGGAGGAGCAGTGAAGGGACAAGAGGAAGGAAGGAGTTGGAGGAGCAGTGGAGCGACAAGAGGAGCAGTGGAGGAGCAGTGAAGGGACAAGAGGAAGGAGCTGGAGGAGCAGTGGAAGGGACAAGAGGAAGGAAGGAGCTGGAGGAGCAGTGAAGGGACAAGAGGAAGGAAGGAGTTGGAGGAGCAGTGGAGCGACAAGAGGAGCAGTGGAGGAGCAGTGAAGGGACAAGAGGAAGGAGCTGGAGGAGCAGTGAAGGGACAAGAGGAAGGAAGGAGCTGAAGGAGCAGTGGAAGGGACAAGAGGAAGGAAGGAGCTGGAGGAGCAGTGGAGGGACAAGAGGAAGGAGCTGGCGGAGCAGTGAAGGGACAAGAGGAAGGAGCTGGAGGAGCAGTGAAGGGACAAGAGGAAGGAGCTGGAAGAGCAGTGAAGGGACAAGAGGAAGGAGCTGGAGGAGCAGTGGAAGGGACAAGAGGAAGGAAGGAGCTGGAGGAGCAGTGGAAGGGACAAGAGGAAGGAGCTGGAGGAGCAGTGAAGGGACAAGAGGAAGGAGCTGGAGGAGCAGTGAAGGGACAAGAGGGAGGAAGGAGCTGGAGGAGCAGTGAAGGGACAAGAGGAAGGAGCTAGAGGAGCAGTGAAGGGACAAGAGGGAGGAGCTGGAGGAGCAGTGAAGGGACAAGAGGAAGGAGCTAGAGGAGCAGTGAAGGGACAAGAGGAAGGAGCTGGAGGAGCAGTGAAGGGACAAGAGGAAGGAGCTGGAGGAGCAGTGAAGGGACAATAGGAAGGAAGGAACTGGAGGAGCAGTGGAGGGACAATAGGAAGGAAGGAGCTGGAGGAGCAGTGAAGGGACGATAGGAAGGAAGGAGCTGGAGGAGCAGTGGAAGGGACAAGAGGGAGGAAGGAGCTGGAGGAGCAGTGAAGGGACAAGAGGAAGGAGCTAGAGGAGCAGTGAAGGGACAAGAGGAAGGAGCTGGAGGAGCAGTGAAGGGACAAGAGGAAGGAAGGAGCTGGAGGAGCAGTGGAGGGACAAGAGGAAGGAAGGAGCTGGAGGAGCAGTGAAGGGACAAGAGGAGCAGTGGAGGAGCAGTGGGGTCCGCCAGGGGGCGCAGGGGGTCCGCCAGACCACAGATGATTTGAGTTTTTTTTTTTATTTTTTTTTTCATAGAAATATTAATTAGCATATTTTTATCATCAGAAGCATGAATAGTCTCTCCACTACAATAAAAAATAAAGATAAATAAATAAACATCTAGACATGATTTTTGAACGTTAACAGTAGGCTACCGGGTAGCCGCTAAAACGCGAATCAGTTGACTGTATCACTTTCTGTAGCTAGCCTAGCACGCTAGTTAACTTTCTCGGCTCGTCTGCAGTCAGCCGCCAGAGTTGAAAATGTGTGACAAACGAAAAGGAGATGACGGCAGCTCATCTGCAAAAAAAGTTAGAACCTACAGCAATCGCGAAAATTACATCACCATGGGCTTCACTGAGGGACCAGACAAACGACCTGAGTGTGTGATTTGTGGAGAAAAGTTGGCAAACCTGAGCCTGAAGCCCAGCAAGCTGAAGAGACATCAGGCGTCTAAGCACCCAGAAACCATTGGGAAGGATCCAGACTTTTTTCGGAGGAAAGAACAGTCTCTCAAGGCGAACAAGCCTGTTGATGTTAGAGTAGCGTGGAGCAGGGGTGGCAGTGATTTACAGAAGGCTACCAAAGCCTCCTTTGAGTGTTCGCTTTTAATTGCAAAAGCAAAGAAACCGCACAATATTGGCGAGCAGCTCATCAAACCAGCCTGCATCAAAATGGTTTAGAAACTGTGCGGCCCACAGGTGGCGGATAAACTAAAATCAGTACCACTCTCGAACAATGTAGTGAAAGACCGAATTGATAAGATGTCAAGTGATTGCGAGCAGCAGCTGTCAGAAAAGCTTAGAAAGGGTCCATTTGCCATACAACTTGATGAAACTACAACTGTCGCAGATGAGGCTGTGCTCATCGTTTATGTGCAATATATCTAAAATGAGGATCTGAAGCAGGACATTCTCATGTCAGTCAACCTTACTACCACCACTCGAGGTGAGGATATTTTTACTGCAGTGGATTCTTACTTCATTCAACATAAATGCAAACCGTTCACCATTAGGGCCTGATTTGAGAGGATGAATACAGGATTTGAATATTGGCCAACATTTTGAAATACATATGGTGCAAGATATTTGTTGATTGAAGGCACAAGTCAAAGAAGCATAGTGGGTTTAATTATGATGCATATGCCTGTGTATAAGCAGTTTGTTATTAAAATGACAAAAAAAAAGTATTAAAATGACAAAAAAAAGTATTTTATGGTATTTTATTAGGAGGGGGGTCCAGTAATTTCATCAGAGATGTTTGGGGGTCCCTGGGGGAAAAAAGGTTGGGAACCCCTGATCTAGCTAATATAGAGGCCCCATATCCTGCGGATCTAGGTTCTGGTGTATATAATCTATTCATATATTCTAATCTGTCAGACCACCAGCTCGTAGGGGGTTCATACGTTCCTCTATTATCTACGGTACAATTCAAGGGGACATATGGAGATTTGATAAACATACGTAATGATCGCGTGCATTATTCGTGTTAGGGTTTGAAACCGACCTCAAACGCACGGCACAGACAGGTAGTTCAGAGTTAGCCAAATACTAGGGCGTATTTATTTACAGAGTCAAAAAGGAGTCAAGTAACAATTTCGAAACAACAAAAAAGGAGACTGCCTTCGGCAGAGTTATCTGCGGCTCTGCAGATCCTCTTGGTGTTAGAGGTGGGGAATCAGCGTTGACGCCGTAGCGGCTCTGCAGATACTCCCAGCTTCAACTCGAGGTGGAAACGGAGAGAGAGAGAGATATCAATAACAGTACACAGAGGCAGTGCAGTTCCCTCCTCCCTTAGCTGAGTCCAGAACAAACAAAAATGATAATCTTCAGTGTTCTCCACAACACACAATTTAGCGGAGTCCAGTGCAAACAAAAATGATACTCTTCAGTGTTCTTCAAACACACAAAACAGATAATCCAAAAAGGGTTTGGTTCCAACTCACCAAAGCGCAAACGCGTAAAGCGGGCAACGAGGCGCAGCTCCAAAACGGAGCAACAAGGTATTCACCAGCGGCAATCCAAAGATGTCCTGGAGGGAAAGTAGACGAGGCACAGCAACGGGGGGAAAGCAGGCAGAAGCAGAAGTATTCAAAACGACCCGACATCGATTGAAAGAAGGTCCCAGTATAAGAAGCCTCTGGGGCGCTAATCACAAACTATGACAGGTGCGTGCTGGAATTGATACTTGCTCCAGAAGCGTGTGGCGGGGAATGCACCAATCAACACAGTACCTTAAAGGAGCGTGTGGCGGGGAACGAACCAATCCTCACAGTACCCCCCCCCTCCACGGGAGCCACCCGGCGACCAGCCCGACCCGGCTCGTTCGGATGGGCACGATGGAAGTCGGTGATCAGGCCGGGGTCCATGATGAGCTGGCGGGAGACCCAGCTCCGTTCATCCGGGCCGTATCCCTCCCAGTCCACCAGGTACTGGAACCTCCGACCCCGCCGTCGAACGCCCATCAACCGGCGGACCTGCCACTGGGGGTGTCCGTCCACCATCTCGGGAGGAGGCGGGTCGGGAGCAGGAGGCATCAGGGGACTGAGAGAGACAGGCTTAACCCGGGACACATGGAAAACGGGGTGAATGCGCATGGACGCAGGAAGCTTAAGACTCACCGCCACCGGACTGAGCACCTTCAGAACCTCAAAAGGACAGACGAACCGGGGGTTAAGCTTCTTGGCCGAGGACCGAAGCGGAAGGTCCTTTGCGGACAGCCACACCCTCTGCCCAGGGTGGTACGTCTGCGCAGGGACCCGGCGCCGG
Source organism: Notolepis coatsorum (assembly GCF_963971535.1). Lineage (NCBI taxonomy): Eukaryota > Metazoa > Chordata > Actinopteri > Aulopiformes > Paralepididae > Notolepis > Notolepis coatsorum. The sequence continues at coordinate 94,331,757 of NC_140177.1, forward strand.
TCGGCCCCACGACTGGCGCGCTCCGATAACCGGAGCAGCGCAGTCCTGGCGATCTCCCAGACCCAACAGCACCGGTCGAGATGCTCCTGTACGGAGGGAACTGCCACCTCCGACTCCTGTGCAGGGAAAAGAGGGGGTTGGTAGCCCAGGGATATTTCAAAAGGTGAGAGGCCGGTGGCGGAACTGACCATGGAGTTGATGGCGTACTCGACCCAGGGAAGGAAACGGCTCCAAGAAGCAGGTTTCTCGACAGCCACACACCGAAGAGCAGACTCCACGCTCTGGTTCATCCTCTCCGTTTGTCCGTTAGTCTGGGGATGATAACCAGAGGAAAGACTGACCGTTGCCCCCAATCCCTTGCAGAAAGCCCGCCATACCTGGGAAGTGAACTGGGGCCCCCGGTCCGAGACGACATCCTGGGGAAACCCATGGAGGCGGAACACGTGGCGTGTCAGGAGGTCCGCCGTCTCGGCCACCGAGGGAAGCTTGGGAAGGGCCACGAGGTGAACCCCCTTGCTGAACCGATCCACCACAGTCAGTAGGCACGTGTTCCCCTGGGAAGAAGGAAGTCCCGTGACGAAGTCCAACGCCACATGGGACCAAGGGCGGCTCGGAATGGGAAGCGGCTGCAATAGCCTGGAGGGCGCCTGGTGGGAGGCCTTGCTGCGGGCGCAGACCGCGCAGGCCAGTACGAACTCCTTGACGTCGTTCCTCATGGTGGGCCACCAGAATCGACGAGCCAGGAAGGAGAACGTGCGATGAACGCCTGGGTGGCAGGCGAACTGGCTGGTATGGCCCCACTGGAGGACCCGGGACCGGACTGAGTCGGGGACGAAGAGGCGATGAACCGGTACATTGCCTGGAGCGCGATGGAAGCGTAGGGCACGCCTTACCACCCCCTCGATGCCCAAGGTGACCACTCCCACCACCCTGCCCTCTGGGAGGATGGGAGTCGGGTCCTCAGTGGTTGGAGCCCCCTTGGAGTGTAACCAGGACAGGGAGTCGGCCTTCGTGTTGCGGGAACCAGGGCGAAACGTCAGCGAGAAGTCGAACCGACTGAGGAAGCTGGCCCATCTTGCCTGCCGGCCATTGAGGCGCTTGGAAGCACGGATATACGTCAAGTTCTTGTGGTCCGTCCAAATGGTGAATGGCTCCTCGGCCCCCTCTAGCCAATGACGCCACTCCTCCAAGGCAGCCACAACCGCCAGCAGCTCCCGATTGCCGATGTCATAGTTCCTCTCGGCAGGGAGGAAACGACATGAGTAGAAGGTGCACGGATGTACCTTCTGGTCCGTTGCCGACCGCTGAGATAAGATAGCCCCTAGTCCGGTATCCGAGGCGTCCACCTCTATGATGAACTGTCTCTTGGGGTCTGGCTGGAGCAAGACTGGGGCGGTAGTGAACCTCCTCTTGAGGGAGCGGAACGCAGCACCCGCCACTGGGGACCAGTCGAACGGCAGGGCGGGAGAGGTTAGCCTGGTAAGTGGTTCCGCCACCTGGCTGTAGTTCCGGATGAATCTTCGGTAGAAGTTGGCGAACCCGAGGAAGCTCTGTAACTCCTTCCGAGAGGTGGGTTCCGGCCACTCCTCCACGGCCCGGATTTTGCGAGGGTCAGCCCGGGTCAAGCCTCTCTCCACGATGAAGCCCAGGTAATCGACGGAGTCGGAGTGAAATCGGCACTTCTCTGCCTTGACGAAGAGCCGATTGTGGAGGAGGCGCTCCAGCACCCGTCGGCCATGCTGGAAGTGTTCCTCGAGGGTCTTAGAGAAGATGAGGATGTCATCTAGGTATACCACCACAAACTCCTCCAGCATGTCACGAAGGACGTCATTCATGAGCGCCTGGAATACCGCCGGAGCGTTGGTGAGGCCGAACGGCATTACCAGGTACTCATAGTGGCCCCTGGGAGTCTTGAAGGCGGTCTCCCACTCATCGCCCTCTCGGATACGGACCAGATGGTAGGCACTCCGGAGGTCCAGCTTGGTAAAGACGGTAGCCTGGGTGAGAGGCTCGAAGGTGGAGTTCATGAGAGGAAGAGGGTACTTGTTCTTAATGGTGATCTCGTTGAGCTGGCGATAGTCGATGCAGGGTCGAAGGTCTCCGTCCTTCTTCCCAACAAAGAAGAAACCAGCCGCCACAGGGGAGGAGGAAGGCCGAATGAGGCCTGCTTCCAAGGACTCAGAGATATATCGATCCATCGCTGCCTTCTCAGGGACGGTCAGACTGTAGAGGCGGCTGTCGGGAAGGGGAGCCCCTGAGCGAAGGTCGATGGCACAGTAGTAAGGCCGGTGAGGCGGAAGGGCCTGAGCCCGGGACTTAGTGAAAACCTCCTCGAGGTCGTGGTACTCGGGGGGTATAGTCGAGAGGTCCGGAGGCGGCTCACGAAGGGGGCTCCGGGGCGATGGACAGGACGCCGCCTGAAGACACTGGGCATGACAGGCGGAGCTCCACCCCCTGATGGTACCGGAGGACCAGGCGATGTGGGGCTCATGCAGCGCGAGCCAGGGCCTGCCCAGGACTACTGGGACAAGAGGAGATCTGGTGATGAAAAACTGGAGTCTCTCAACGTGGTTACCAGCAATGGTGAGAAGGACTGGACAGTTGCATTGAGTGATGTCAGCCAGGCGGTGTTGGTCCAACGCGAACACCTCCAAGGGTCTCACGAGGTCCTCTAGCGGAATGTTGGCCTGGGTAGCAAACTCGAAATCCAGGAAACTCTCGTCAGCACCCGAGTCGATGAGTGCCTCCACCGTCGCCCGTTGGTCCGCCCAGGCCAGGGTGACGCTCATCAGACGACTAGGTGGTGCACGGTTCTGGGAACGAGAAAAGCGGCTCACCAGGATCTCCCGGGGTCCCGGCGAGCCTGGTCTTTTGGCCGGGTGGGGCAGTTGGAGATACGGTGCCCATCCCGGCCGCAGTAGAGGCAAAGGCCGGACCTGAACCTTGGCACTCGTTCAGCCGGGCTAAGGTGAGAGCGTCCCAGCTGCATGGGTTCCTCCTTGGGCACCGAACGGGAGGGGAAGGAACCACCAGTTGTGGTGGAAGCACGACGGACCGCAGTACCGTCACGAGTGCGGGGGGTCTGGGGAACCTCTGGAGGTCCCAGTCGGGCTCTCTCACGCCTTCTCTCCCGGAGGCGTCCGTCGATGCGAATGGCGAGGCTGAATAGGTCCTCGAGGGACTCCGGTTCCTCACGGGTCGCGAGCTGGTCCCTTACAGCGTCGTTGAGCCCCCTCATGAAGGTGAGACGAAGCGCTTGGTCGTTCCAACCGCTCTCCGTTGCCGCCAGTCTGAACTCCAGCACGTAGTCGGTGACCCCGCCACTGCCCTGCCGGAAGGTGCCCAACCGAGCTCCTGGGTCCTGGCCACGGGCTGGGTGGTGGAAAACCCTGCGGAGCTCTGCCACGAAGTCTGGGTAGGAAAAACAGAAATCAGCCCCCATTGCCCAGGAGGCAGTAACCCACTGTGCTGCCCGGCCTGAGAGCAGGTTAGTCATGTAAGCCACTCGGGCTCCCTCTGAAGTGAATCGGCTGGGTTGATGAAGAAAAACCAACTCACATTGCATGATGAATGTGGCACAATCCTCGAAGTTACCATTGAACAACCGTGGTTCGGAGAGACGGGGCTCCCGAGGTGCGGGATTGGGAGGCGCAGGGCCTGCCACGGCTGCGGGTGGTGCTCTGGCCGAGACTCCTGAAGCAGGTGGGGTTACAAGCAGGGCGTTAAATGCGTCACTCAGAGGTCGCAATTGGTGAAGAATATCAGCCTGCTGATTACCCTGGGCTGTCTGCAGGGTAGCCAGAGAGCCAAGGGACTCCTGAATAGGCAGGACCTGGGCTCGGAGCTCCTGTACAGCAGCCGCAGCCGCACCTAACTGTAGGCTGTGGTCGTTGGTTAATTCAATCTGGACCGCCAACGCGGTTCTGACTCTGTCTGTGTCGGCTGAGGTCGACATGGTCGGGTCGTAATGTTAGGGTCTGAAACCGACCTCAAACGCACGGCACAGACAGGTAGTTCAGAGTTAGCCAAATACTAGGACGTATTTATTTACAGAGTCAAAAAGGAGTCAAGTAACAATTTCGAAACAACAAAAAAGGAGACTGCCTTCGGCAGAGTTATCTGCGGCTCTGCAGATCCTCTTGGTGTTAGAGGTGGGGAATCGGCGTTGACGCCGTAGCGGCTCTGCAGATACTCCCAGCTTCAACTCGAGGTGGAAACGGAGAGAGAGAGAGATATCAATAACAGTCCAACAGTACACAGAGGCAGTGCAGTTCCCTCCTCCCTTAGCTGAGTCCAGAACAAACAAAAATGATAATCTTCAGTGTTCTCCACAACACACAATTTAGCGGAGTCCAGTGCAAACAAAAACGATACTCTTCAGTGTTCTTCAAACACACAAAACAGATAATCCAAAAAGGGTTTGGTTCCAACTCACCAAAGCGAAAACGCGTAAAGCGGGCAACGAGGCGCAGCTCCAAAACGGAGAAACAAGGTATTCACCAGCGGCAATCCAAAGATGTCCTGGAGGGAAAGTAGACGAGGCACAGCAACGGGGGGAAAGCAGGCAGAAGCAGAAGTATTCAAAACGACCCGACATCGATTGAAAGAAGGTCCCAGTATAAGAAGCCTCTGGGGCGCTAATCACAAACTATGACAGGTGCGTGCTGGAATTGATACTTGCTCCAGAAGCGTGTGGCGGGGAATGCACCAATCAACAAAGTACCTTAAAGGAGCGTGTGGCGGGGAACGAACCAATCCTCACAATTCGAGGGTATCAAAAACCGATATAAACACTATTCAAATCGAAATCAAGACAGACACGGACCAGTTAGTTGATTTTACGTATGGGAAAGTGATAGTAAAATTACATTTTAAGCCTTTGGACATAAGCGTGTAATAAAAAAAAAGATATGGACCCACACATCCATCCTAACCGTTTCGTTAATTATTATGTAAATCAGGTGGGACACGGCTTAGCTGGATTTGCAGGGGCACCGGTGCAATACGGTCGTGGGATAGGGTCTATCTTCTCCAGATTATTCAAATTTGTTATGCCTTTTCTTAAAACAGGTATTAACATAGCTAAACTCCATTTTATTTTATTTTTTATTTTTTCACTCAATACCCAAAAGGTTTCGTCGTACCGTCAGAGTATAACCTTCTTTTATCGTAAACCACTCTGACCTTCTTCAAGACGTTGGCGTTAGAAAGAGATACATCTTTTTTACATCTGTTTATATTGAACTGGGGTGCGTAGAGGATCTGGTCAGGTGATGAAGGGTCACGTGTTAGATAATGTTCGAATAAATTACACATAGACCCAAATGAAACCGTTCTGCAGCTATCATAAGTCTGGGTTATCCCCTTAGCTTTCAAGACAACATTATCTTGGTTTGTACGATAGGCGTATGATTTGGGTCCACAAGTTACCCAATCGATGATAGATTCGCCCGGTCGTAGCACGCTAGTCAGCTCGCCTAGATAGGAACCTAAGGGTAAACTCTTACCGTCCTTATCTGTCTTATAAATCACACTATCTGTGTCATGATATAAAACATTTTCGCCAAGTTTATGCAGATAGTTATACAGATGCATACGACCATAGCCTGTCACAAAGGATGCTATGAAAATATTGGTATTTCTTTGACTGAGAAGATGACGCTCCGTATAACACCACTGTACTAATGCTACGTCATCATTAAGGAATGAAAAGTACTTGACATCATATTCTTCAGAGAATAACAGTTTGAAGAAGTCTGCAGGGTCTCTTGACAACACAGTGTTTGTTAAATTAGAGCGTTGAGCAAATTTACCCCAAAAATAATTCAACATCAATTTGAACAGACACCTTTTTGCGGGGTTCGATATGATTGAGGCCTTATCTAACAGTATCCCTTCCCGGCTATGGTATTCAGCTATATATCTATCTTTATCAACCTCAGTGATCACGTCCGAGGGGTAAGCGCTCGCTTCGGTCTTCCCCTTCAAAAAAGCTTTAATGTACAAGCCAAAGATATCGTTACTACGTTCAGGGAAATCCCATACTTGGTGGATTTCTGCTACGCGATAGCCTAGCTCTATAGCTTTGTTTAACTCTGGGGTAAACCATACACCTGTTAACGAGCGTTCTACATCAGTGTGGAGACAATCACTATCCTGATTGTTTGCGAGAGCGCACGTTCGACACAATGGGAATAGGAGTTTACCGTTTCCTCTATAAGGGAGTACCGGGAAGTATAATTCCCTCGGAGGAATTACAGTTGCTTTGATCAGTCCAAAATAAGTGTTTAGGTCCTTGAAATCACTGCGTATAATAACTGGATGGCCTGTAGGGTAAAAATACTCTGAACTTCGCATAACGTGGGGATATAAAGAGCACACATCGTTATACGATATTGTCTCATCGGCTGTAGTTGTGTAACGTAATCTAATAGCGGATGTGCGTCCTCCGTACAAAGCATCTCTAGGATCAAAACATTCCTCTGTCAGACTGTACGGGTATTGTTTAAGGAAAAATTGAAGTTGTACTTCTGTATCTTTCAAAACTTTCCAATCATGTTCCCACATCACAGTTGTTTCGATGCCGTACGTGGCTTTTAAAGCATCTATCTTAGCTAAACTATCTGTATACATTTCTCCATACAGTTTACGGGTCAAAGGATTCAAATCATGAGCCTTGTAACATGTTGTACAGCCGTGGAAGAAGCAGCCGTAAAATTCAAAAGCGCGTTTCTCTAGGCCGTTGTCATGATATCCGTCTAGATAGTACGACCCGACATGTGTTTCACCACCATTCAAAGCATGTTTTATGGAAATAGCATGTTTTTTAGACATGTATTCGAGCCATTGTATGGCAGCACTAGAGTAACATTTCCGACTTTTATAATTGTTTGGATCTGGTACGGCTAAAGTGTTTGCTTTTAGATATTTTGTTTTGAAAACTCGTAAGCAGGCCGATGCTATGGTGATAGATTGAAAGGGGTCGACCGATGTTTCTTTAATGAAATCCTCCCGAAATTTCAGACATCCTTGGCTGAGTATATCCACATCGTTGGTGCAGTAACGTAGCGCCTCTAATGCAAAATTAAAAACACCTGTCTTAACGCTATCGTACCAAAGAAAAAATGTCGCTCTTTCTAACGTGGACATTCCATCAGGGTTATAGCACTCGGGTGCTGGATAGCGACCTATGTAGTTAAGGTTGTCTAGAGAGCTAAATGAATGGGGAAAATACCCTTTCATTTGATCCGTGAATCCCATCGCGGAGGGCAATTGACTTAATTTCATTGGTAAAAAGGAAACCGAGTCGATATAGCGTTGTTGAAATGTTTTATCGTTTAAACATAGGATTTTACTACCTTGTGTGATTAGATCGGGGGTTAATCCATCTTTAACCATCGGATTTAAGACTAGATAGCTATCGAAACCGCGACTATTATGGGCAATGAAGGTGTGACGTGCAAAGCGGGGTTTTCGAAAATGCTTAAGAAATTGTTTAACGCAGTCAGGCCCTTTCCAAGAGTCCTTACGATTATTAATTTGACTACAAATGAGATACGGCACATGCCTGTTATTGCAGTCCACAAATGATTCAATATCGTAAAACACTATGTGGGGTTTGGGCTTCGTCTCGACGGGTAATGTTTTGAAATAACATTTATGATCACGTTTGGCTGTCTCGTCAGGTAAAGGGTCCTTACATGTGTAACAGGAAGCCATCCTGCACACGTGTTCTTTTGGTTTCAAGGCCGCAATGTAGACGATCTCACCACATTTTTCACATTTTTTATTGGCGTCGCAAACAGATCGTTGTTTTAGCGCTGTCGCACGCTTTGCTTTGTGCTGGTCATAACAGAAAGACGATTGACAAATCCGATTGCAATCTTTACATTTCCGTAACGCTTTTGGCACTGTATGACAATCGACGTGGTGACATATGGAACAGGTAGTCTTACAGGCGTGTCCACCTTTACGCGTGTACCCCGCATAACACCCCGGACACACGTACTGTGTGCCTAGAAAAGCCTGCAGTCTTGTTATTCCGTAGTAATGCCCGGAATGTAGCAAGAGATGGAGAGCGGGCTCCGATCCTTCAAACCCTGAATTATAATGCGAGAAACCTTTAACATCTCGAAAGAATACAACTATTGAACGATTTAAAACCCTCTCAAAGCGTTGTATATCGGCAGGGGAGGAAATTAGGCCACTTTACTGGCCAAATGCTGGTATTTTTTACGTTTGGCTGGTAAAAAAAATCAGATACCCGCCAGTTGGCTGGTAAGCCAAAAAGTTTGTTTCCTCCCCTGCTGGCGAGTATACAAAAAAATAAAACATTCTGCAATCACTGCACTGGCAAACGGTGCGCGTCTTCTGAGTGTTCGCTTTAGTTGACAGTGCCACGAGAGCACTGCACAAGACCACCCGCGGACATATAATGTTTAATAAACGTTTGCGCAGTACTGGCCAACCCGCGGACATATAATAATAAAAGTCCCGCGGTACTAGGCTAGCCATCAGGAGCACTCGCAAACAGATAACGTTAAACACAGCAGAAGATGGAAAACAGACAGACTGACCAACGGGGAACTGCATCCAACCCTAGTACAACCCTCGAGTATAAGTTACTAAGGACACATTTAAATCACAGAGGTGTAATGTTAGTCTACTGGAACTGTATACAGTGGTTAGCTTCTAGTTAGCGTTTTAGCTATAGCTGCTTGCTAGCTAACGTTAGCCCCGTGTGCTCAAAGCAGCCAGCTAGGTGTATCTGTTATGACTATAATGTTTCCAAAAAAGCACCGGACTACGACGTAAGGTTAGACATTTTATTTCATGCTCAAAAGCCCCTGGCTTGCACATCGCAGTCACGAAAGGGGCTAGCTCAACCAGTGCACTGTGCACAACAGCACACCAACCCAACTGACGTTACCACAACACTTGACGGTACTTCACAGCACTGTCGTAAGACCACCGTGCTGTCTTAAAGGCACAGTGTGCCTACCCAGATGCATACACAACATTGACACGGCTTGACATACAAAGAAGTAATTATCACAATTAGCGATTTTTTTTGTCTGGTAAAAAATCTGTTTGGCTGGTAAAAAAAATCAGATACTCGCCAGTTGGCTGGTAAGCCAAAAAGTTAGTTTCCTCCCCTGTATATCGGTGAAACTCACACCTCCTTCAGGAAGATCTGCAAGTGTGTGTAAATCATTGCCTTTTTGGTATGCAATATCCTGATTTATAGACGGGTCTAAGAGTAATGCAACATTCGTGGCAAAGCATTGTTGATCGTCGGGGTTTGTTATGATGTTTAAGCAACAACGTTTCTTGGCGAGGACATTTTTCTTCTGACCCCTTCCCCCGTAGGCACGTGTGCGATCTGGGCCATCAGTTGTAAGGTTGTATCTGCGAGTAATGCTTGATTTGATTGCACTATCTGCTCGAGTATCAGGTAGAATTCATCAAGACTTGCACACAGTCACCTATTAACGAAACCTGTATAAAGTCTCCATCTGTTGTCTCGCTCTCGATTCTACTTAGAATGCGCTCCATGGTATCCGTAATATTATTATGGAATGCAGCGTAGTCTGGTACACCCTTCGTGGGGTTTAAGTTAAAATGTTCTCTCAACTCTATTGTGAGGTTTTGTCCGCTGCTCACCTACTTGCTCTGTTCCTTTAAGCCTACTCGCTCTGTTCCTTTAAGCCTACTCGCTCTGTTCCTTTAGTTTTCTGTTAATCAATTGCATTCTCCCCACCCTCGCGTTCGTTTGCTCTCAGCAGCCACACCCTTGGACTACCTGTCATTATGTGTTTGATTGGTCTGGTGCCAAACACACACTTCTAGTTCGATTATCAATTACCTCCCGCACCTGATGTGTATTCTAATTAGCACCCCTGTGGGCTTTAAGTACCTCGCTCTTCCCCTCTAGCCTTGTCGGGTCGTCCCTTATCATTCCGTATCATATCTCTATCACCTAACTCCTTCGGGAGGTTCTCTGTCTGTTATGCTGTTTTCATCTCCGGCGTGAGATGCGCTCTAGCCTTCGCCTCCTGTCGCCGTTTGCCTGGAAGGAGACACTGGACTGCGCTCTCTAAACTTCCACGGGAGGTATTCCAGTGTTCCACTTCAGACCTCCGCGCAGCAGACGCCCAGACGCGCATCCAGACCTCCGCGCAGCAGACGCGCTCTTCACTCCAGACGCGCATCGCTTCCTAATACTCTACGGGAGGATGCGTCTCTCCGAGCCGGCGTGCTCTTCCGCGCAGACGGGCTCTTCACTCCAGACGCTCATTCAGACGCACTCCAGATGCGTCATCCGTACCGGCGCGTACTCCAAGCAGTCGCGCACCCCTCAGACCTCCGCGCCAGATGCGCCCTCCGTACCGGCGCGTACTCCAAGCAGTCGCGCACCACTCAGACCTCCGCGCCAGATGCGCCCTCCGTACCGGCGCGTACTCCAAGCAGTCGCGCACCACTCAGACCTCCGCTTGGACAACCCGTTCCCCGTGGCGACGCGCTCGCCCTGTTGATCCTGCTCTCTTTACGCACAGCGCCTGGGTGAGTTTTGCAAGACTGTTGTGGTAAATTCCCACAGACTTTCTACAATAATTTGAGGTTATTGTAGTACAATACAATGAGATTGATTATCTGGAAGGAGGAGGAAGGGATCATACTTGATAGAATTGTTGGTCTCCTCATCTGACTTAGCAGATGAGGAATAAAACGTGTACGCCAGACAAACCAGAACTGTAGTTCAACTCAGCTGATTTATTTGAGCCAGGGCCAAGAGTGAATAAAAGGTTGCCTTTCACATACAAAAGATTATCAGAGAACATTAACAGGGCTGTCTGTGTACAGAAATATCACAATCAGGTTTGCATCTCAAACCTCAATAATGTACATAAAACAGTCACTTGGTCAACATAATCTGAACATACATTAACCATACTGCACACATTATACATGAGTAAATCTGGTTTCAGACATTAAGCTTAAACAACAAATGGTGTTTCCCATGTATTTACTCACATAAAATGCAAACAGCACAGCAGTCTCTCGATGGTGGAAGGGTGGAGCCGCAGACCCCTGGGGTTGGTTCGGTCTGGGCTCCTGAACTACCATTTTGTGTCCTCTTATATACTCTAATTTCTAGCCAATAATAGCTTTACATAATACAGTTGGTCCGTGGGCGTCTTCTGTGAGCGGTCTCCTGTGGGCGCTGGCAGCCCCTCCCCCCTGGGTTGTGGCGACGTGATGGGACAGCGGTGGCCCCCGTTGATGTGATCTTTTGCTGAGATGAAGGGGCCTGTCTTGTCTCACGAGGGGGGGTGTGACATGATGTCCTCTGGTGGGGGGGTGTGAATACACTTTGACCCTTTGGGCCAAATTACCATACAGTACTAATCTGATCACATAGTGGGGGTGGGGAATAGCTCTCTGTCACCCCTGTTTCACCCATATTTAGCACTGAAAACCCACTCTGTTAGTTGGCAGAGTAGCTGTGATGATCTCTAAGTATTCACACATATTATTTATGAAATTCAACTCAATATTTACCACACTGTCTTTGACCCAATTCGTTTTTCGTGTGTTTAAGACACTGAAGATATCCTGCTTTTTGTCAGACTGTCACTCACCCAGTGTCAGCTTTTTGGATTGTTCATTGGGATAATATTTGCTTTAACATCGCTCACTGTGTGTATTCACACCGAAGATATTATCACTTGGATTATTGGGACTTCGCTCACTGTGTGTATCCACACCGAAGATATTATCACTTGGATTAGTATTGGGACTTCGCTCACAGTGTGTATAGCACCGAAGATTCATCACGTGGATTGTTGTTGGGACATTACTCGCAGTGTGTATTTACACCGAAGATTCAGTCACTTGGATTACTCTGTTTTTGGGACAAGTCACTTCTCCTGTCACCTGCTCTGTTCCCAACTGTACTCTGAGCTAACCCGCTCTCTCTCTCCCTCTCTGTCCCGTTTCCACCTCGGAGAGCTGCCGAGAGGATTCTGCAGAGCGGCTCTGAAGTCACCGTCTGCTTCCTCAGACGAACCATCCCGGGAGAAGCTGCAGAGCAGCATCATTCTCCTAATGCTTGTATCCCAGGCCTTGTCTGTTTTCTCTGTCCCTGTAAGCAGCTCCAGCCCTCGCCCTGTTCCTAGGCCTTACCCTGTTCTCTCTAGTCCTCCCTGTCCAGTCCGTCCTGTCCGTCTAGTCCTCCTAGTCCTCCCTGTCTAGTCCTTCCAGTCCTCCTAGTCCTCCCTGTTCATGCCCTAGTCCCTTGCCCTGGTCCTGTTCCCTTAGCCTTCCCCTTAGCCAGCTCGCCTCCTAAAGGCACTGTGCCTTTTTTCCCTTTTCTTGTTTTCCAGTAATTTGTGTTCTCCCTTAAAGGGACAGTGCCGTTTTCTGTGTGTTTCAATAAATGCCCAGTTCTTGGCTTACTCTCATACCTGTCTAGTGTTGTGCGATTGGGGTCGGTTACAAACCATAACAGTACGACCCGACCGGATCGACGACCCCAGCCAGCACAGACGGTGTATGTTGAGTTTGCCTTTTTTTTTTGTTAGCCCTGTTAGCTCCCCTGTTAGCTTGTTTAGTCTTCCCTGTTAGCCTCGTTAGCTCCCCTGCAGCTTGTTAGGCCTCTACTACCAGCTTGGCCCCTGTCTGCTAGCTTAGCCCCGGCTGCTAGCACAGCCTCTATGTTAATGCAGCCCTTGCTGCTGGCATGGGCCCTGTAGCTAGCCTTGCCCTGGCAGCTAACCCAGTCCCTCTGCATGGCCCCAGTCTGCTAGCTTAGCCCCGGCTGTTAGCACAGCCTCTATGTTAATGCAGCCCTTGCAGCTGGCATAGGCCCTGTAGCTAGCCATGCCCAGGCAGCTAACCCGGTCCCTCTGCATGGCCTCCACTTTTTGTGTAGCCTTCCCACTGCTAGGACTGCTCCTTCAGCTAGCAAGGTCAGTTTTCCCACTGCTAGGACTGCCCTTTCAGCTAGCAAGGTCAGTTTTCTCCCACTGCTAGGACTGCCCTTTCAGCTAGCAAGGTCAGTTTTTCCCACTGCTAGGACTGCCCTTTCAGCTAGCAAGGTCAGCACTCCCACTGCTAGGACTGCCCTTTCAGCTAGCAGGGTCAGTTTTCTCCCACTGCTAGGACTGCCCTTTCAGCTAGCAAGGTCAGTTTTCTCCCACTGCTAGGACTGCCCTTTCAGCTAGCAAGGTCAGTTTTTCCCACTGCTAGGACTGCCCTTTCAGCTAGCAGGGTCAGTTTTCCCACTGCTATGACTGCCCTTTCAGCTAGCAAGGTCAGTTTTTCCCACTGCTAGGACTGCCCTTTCAGCTAGCAGGGTCAGTTTTCCCACTGCTAGGACTGCCCCTTCAGCTAGCAAGGTCAGGTTACTCCCACTGCTAGGATTCAGCTAGCAAGGTCAGTTCCCCACAGCTAGGACTGTCCTTCCAGCTAGCTTGTTCTCTCATGCTGGTCCAGCCCTGTCTGCCAGCCTAGCTCCGGCAGCTAGTGCAGCCTCTATGTTAATGTAGCAGTACAGCTAGCATAGGCCCTGTAGCTATCAGTGCCCTGGCAGCTACCCTTTCCCTCTGCTAGCCCCTTCCCTGTTCCCCTCTCCGGTGCCCCTGTTCCGGCCCTGTCTGCTAGCCTAGCTCCGGCAGCTAGCGCAGCCTCTATGTTGATGTAGCAGTACGGCTAGCATAGGCCCTGTAGCTATCAGTGCCCTGGCAGCTACCTTGGTTACCCCTCTGCTCCTCTAGTTGCCCCTCAGCTCCTCTAGTTACCCCTCAGCTACCCTGTTCTTTTGCTAGCCCCATCTTTGTTGTGGCTTCCCCTGCTGGCTTGGCCCAGTACTTTTTGTTTGTTGCCTTGTTTTGTCCCCTGCCACTCTGTCTGTATTTTTGGGTCGCCGGGTGGCTCCCGTGGAGGGGGGGGTACTGTGAGGTTTTGTCCGCTGCTCACCTACTCGCTCTGTTCCTTTAAGCCTACTCGCTCTGTTCCTTTAAGCCTAATCGCTCTGTTCCTTTAGTTTTCTGTTAATCAATTGCATTCTCCCCACCCTCGCGTTCGTTTGCTCTCAGCAGCCACACCCTTGGACTACCTGTCATTATGTGTTTGATTGGTCTGGTGCCGAACACACACTTCTAGTTCGATTATCAATTACCTCCCGCACCTGATGTGTATTCTAATTAGCACCCCTGTGGGCTTTAAGTACCTCGCTCTTCCCCTCTAGCCTTGTCGGGTCGTCCCTTATCATTCCGTATCATATCTCTATCACCTAACTCCTTCGGGAGGTTCTCTGTCTGTTATGCTGTTTTCATCTCCGGCGTGAGATGCGCTCTAGCCTTCGCCTCCTGTCACCGTTTGCCTGGAAGGAGACACTGGACTGCGCTCTCTAAACTTCCACGGGAGGTATTCCAGTGTTCCACTTCAGACCTCCGCGCAGCAGACGCCCAGACGCGCATCCAGACCTCCGCGCAGCAGACGCGCTCTTCACTCCAGACGCGCATCGCTTCCTAATACTCTACGGGAGGATGCGTCTCTCCGAGCCGGCGCGCTCTTCCGCGCAGACGGGCTCTTCACTCCAGACGCGCATTCAGACGCACTCCAGATGCGTCCTCCGTACCGGCGCGTACTCCAAGCAGTCGCGCACCCCTCAGACCTCCGCGCCAGATGCGCCCTCCGTACCGGCGCGTACTCCAAGCAGTCGCGCACCACTCAGACCTCCGCGCCAGATGCGCCCTCCGTACCGGCGCGTACTCCAAGCAGTCGCGCACCACTCAGACCTCCGCTTGGACAACCCGTTCCCCGTGGCGACGCGCTCGCCCTGTTGATCCTGCTCTCTTTACGCACAGCGCCTGGGTGAGTTTTGCAAGACTGTCTTTGACCCAATTCGTTTTTCGTGTGTTTAAGACACTGAAGATATCCTGCTTTTTGTCAGACTGTCACTCACCCAGTGTCAGCTTTTTGGATTGTTCATTGGGATAATATTTGCTTTAACATCGCTCACTGTGTGTATTCACACCGAAGATATTATCACTTGGATTATTGGGACTTCGCTCACTGTGTGTATCCACACCGAAGATATTATCACTTGGATTAGTATTGGGACTTCGCTCACAGTGTGTATAGCACCGAAGATTCATCACGTGGATTGTTGTTGGGACATTACTCGCAGTGTGTATTTACACCGAAGATTCAGTCACTTGGATTACTCTGTTTTTGGGACAAGTCACTTCTCCTGTCACCTGCTCTGTTCCCAACTGTACTCTGAGCTAACCCGCTCTCTCTCTCCCTCTCTGTCCCGTTTCCACCTCGGAGAGCTGCCGAGAGGATTCTGCAGAGCGGCTCTGAAGTCACCGTCTGCTTCCTCAGACGAACCATCCCGGGAGAAGCTGCAGAGCAGCATCATTCTCCTAATGCTTGTATCCCAGGCCTTGTCTGTTTTCTCTGTCCCTGTAAGCAGCTCCAGCCCTCGCCCTGTTCCTAGGCCTTACCCTGTTCTCTCTAGTCCTCCCTGTCCAGTCCGTCCTGTCCGTCTAGTCCTCCTAGTCCTCCCTGTCTAGTCCTTCCAGTCCTCCTAGTCCTCCCTGTTCATGCCCTAGTCCCTTGCCCTGGTCCTGTTCCCTTAGCCTTCCCCTTAGCCAGCTCGCCTCCTAAAGGCACTGTGCCTTTTTTCCCTTTTCTTGTTTTCCAGTAATTTGTGTTCTCCCTTAAAGGGACAGTGCCGTTTTCTGTGTGTTTCAATAAATGCCCAGTTCTTGGCTTACTCTCATACCTGTCTAGTGTTGTGCGATTGGGGTCGGTTACAAACCATAACATCTATGTTATTAAAACGTCCACGGCGATGTATTGTAGCACGACCTCTACCAGTTTGTATAGTAGGATTCTCTGCGTTTGAGGGAGGTGTCAAGAGGGTGGATGGTATGCGTGTCTCATTAGAGGTTGTTGGTACGGGACGCGCCACCGTTGCTTGTATTTCATCTAATTCTATTAATAAATCCTCCATATCCGTAGAATCTATAGGAATGCTGTCATCATCGTAGCTGTTTGTGCATAGCATTTGAATATTAACCTCTGCCTCACGTATAGCTGCTAACAAGGAATCATTTTCGATCGACGTATTTGTGCGTAGCGCTAGAATATTACCTTCTGCCTCATGTATAGCTGCTATCAAGGAATCATTTTCGATCGACGATGGGGATTATTGTATGGAAGCCGTGATTTCAGTTACCGGGGTTTTGTGTGACGTATTATTTGTACCTCTAAGCGTATTAATCATCTCTATTGTATGAATATAATCAGAATGGTCTACGTCAGCATTTCTAGATGTTCTAGATCTATGCCGAATAGCAGGGGTTTAGGTTCAGCAGTATTCAGATAGGCTTCAATTTCGGATCTAAGCGTATTAATCATCTCTATCGTATGAAGATAATCAGGAGGGTGTACGTGGGCATTGGTGATTTCTAGATTTTCTAGATCTATGCCGCATAGCAGGGGGTTAGACTCCTCAGTGAACAGATAGGCTTCAAGGTCACCCATATCAGGCATTGAGCAATCCTGTATATCCACATCGCTTAAATCTTCCTCCATAATTAGTTCTGTACAAAAAAAAAAAAAAAAAAAAAAAAAAAAAAGACTCCCCTAGCACAGGTTAATTAGAATCTAATGTGTTTGTATCTGCATAAATCATTGTTATATGGTACAGCACCATGAAGTCTGGCATGGGATGATAATACTATACATCTGTTTCTCGCAGAGTATGATGCTTCAGGACTCATGGATGGGGGTGGAACGAAGGCCTTGGACTCGCAGGAGACATGACGGTCGTCGAGGGCCTTCGGGGTGTGGAGAGCGACGAGGTCCTCGAGGGCTTGTTGGTCAAGGACATTTAACTCCTGCAGTGTCTCTGGGTTCCAATCGTCATCGGTAATGCAGGCTGTGCAGAATAGAGAAAAGTTTTAGAATACATTTAAGAATAAGTATCTATGAGTTAATACTATAATCGTTTTACACACACACACACACACACACACACACACACACACACACACACATACACCTGATGTCTTCTCGAAACCGGCGATCTGGGCTAGTATGTCCACGCCCCAATCGTCATTAAAATCTTGCGGGTTGACGGGTGGCTCACGGTGCTGGCCCGCCAATATATGACCTATAGCTTCTTGGTCGAGGCAATCCAGTTCTGAGATCTTCGCAGTGTTCCATTCGTCTTTTGCTGTATAGAAGAATGTCACTCTTAGTCTTTTTTATTGATTCACGATATAAATTAATATATACCAGAGGATGCATTGTATACTCACTATATTTGTCAGAGTCAGCATTCTCTCCTTCGATGTTTACAGACGTGTCCTCCTCCTCCTCCTCCTCCTCCTCCTCCTCCTCCTCCTCCTCCTCCTCCTCCTCCTCCTCCTCTATCTCCAGCCATGCGCTTCCATCTGTAAAAGTTTTAAAAGACAAAAAAAATTGTTATGAGGAGGCTCTAAGTAAAAATACATTGTCGTAATCTCACCGTATAAATGTATAAAAAACGTACCGTTTGCAAATTAATCTAGCCAAATGATCGTATCAGCGGCCTCCTGTAAATCTTCTCCTACGGTCGGGAAATAAAAAAAAAGTTTTAGAATAAAGTTTTAGAATAAAGACCTTTGTATGAGTTAATACTATAATCGTTTTACACACACACACACACACACACACACACACACACACACACACACACACACACACACACACACACACACACACACACATACACACACACACACATACACACATTTATTCTGAAGATAGAATTGTATTCCTTAATTTGTACTTACCATTAGGTAATAGTGCTTCAAACCAATGTCCGGGGTATACAGCTGTAATTTAGAGAGATTGAGGTTTTAAAAATATTCTTGAGGTTAATTGCTGTATCGTGAATCAATAAAAACGCATACAGTAAGGCATACCGCTGTCTGCAGCCATTCTCGATGTCTGAAGACTGTGTGTGTCTGTGTCTGTTTTCATGGATAAAAAATGAAACTAGGAGTCGTCTTTACTTTAAGGAGGCTCGCTTCCTCTTTTTTTTTACACTGACATATTATAAAGTGAAGGCAACCCCCTCCCCTCATACACACCCCTCGAACAGAGACACAGCGAGAAACAGAAATTTTTATTTTCAAGACAACTCTATATTTTCAACACAGCTCTTTAAGCTATCATATATAGTGTAATATATGTGTAATAATTAATGTGAATAATAATACAATATAACTTAAGGAAGGGTAATGGTATTGATACTAGCCCTGCCGTGGGCATCACTTTAATCTGTCTTATGGAATGTGAGCACTTGGAGCCTTAGGTTTATAACAATGAAAGCAATTGTATTTTCTTTTTTATTCTTTCACTGTAATATTAAGTTGTGAAGACACCCTCATACACACCCCTGTTTTATCCCCAAACTACACGTACCAACACTGATAGTAATATGCCGCTTCTGAAAAAAAACATTTGAATTACACTTTTTTTCACAGCTCTAAGCACCATTGTGCCAAACAGTCACACCTTTTTGAGGGGGCCTTGCGTTTTTTCTGCTGAGAGGGTGGGACCAACCTTCATCGTTAGACACCCTTGCAGAATAAGTGTCACTTTCAGAATCGTGTGTTCTGCAGAATCGCATAGAACCAACAGTTTGCTTGAGCGAACACACACACACACACATTTTCTGAACACACACACCAAACTGCCAGAGAGGGGGGAGATATTCAGTCTACTGAGAGGTAGACAGAAACAGAGGGGAGAATGCTTTCTGCTCAAACCATATCACTTGTAAGAAAACATTCTCTACTTAAACAGATACATTGTATTTTCTTAATTCCTCCACACAAGTGTCTAAACACTCTCTTGCATTTATCCAAGAAAACACACACACACTTATTCTTAAGATACGCACATTTGAAATGTTTATTCTGCTTACCTTGGAATACTTATTGTGAAACCATATTCTTAAGATACACACACACACACAGACATTTGAAATGTTTATGTCCACACAAATACAAATTCTTAAGATACACACAGACATTTGAAATCTTTATTCTGAAAACCTTGGAATACACAAATACAATCTGAAAATAAAAAAATACATCTTTTATTTCTGAAAAGAAAATTCTAAAAACGGAAGTCCCCGCCCTTACAACCCCTCCCCTTCCATAACCAGATGTCCCTCCCCTCCTAAACCGGATGTCCCTCCCCTCGAAACCGGATGTCCCAACTCCTTGAATCCTCGACCAATCAGAGAAGGGGGCGGGACTTAGGGGTCATAAATCATCTCAAAAGGGGCGTGGTTGCAATCAAACTTTCCAAATATGGTGTGACAGAAGCTGAATCCCTAACCTCTCTCACCTCTTTCACTGCTCTTTCCAACTTCTCAAGAGGAGTTGAAACCCTGTCTGTCTTCCGTTTGTATCTGCGTGGCATGATGGATTTTGGTCTAAAATTAAGAATATAACATCGTTTTAGTGATCAAATGCAAGAATGCAATGTACAATAACAATAAAATACAATAAAGTAATATATATAGTTAATAATTATAAGTTGGGGCAACTTAACAAAGAGAATATCTGGCACAACTTAACCCAGGCCCTTTGGCACAAATCACCCCAAGCCTACCATTTTGAAAAAAATGCATCCCCCAGCTGTTTTGAGCTAGCATCATGCTAACTGTATAGACTCATGGTGTAGCTTACTAAAGCACTAAAACATGTGTGAACTGTTTTCAAAGTTGTCTATAATTGTTCAAACACAGCAATCAAAAAACCTTGATCATACAAATTTTACTTTGGAGGGCAAAAAAAATGTTTTGAACTTAAATGTGCTTACCTCTCAAGCCAGGTGTCTCCCTTCTCTGCAGGTTGAGTGAAATGGATGCCTCTTCAAAAATATGTTGTCACATGACCAACTTCTTCTATGGTTTTCTAGATAACAGTGGTTGAACTACATGCCCCTTGGCACAAAGTATCCCACTCTCCCCTATATCTCATCAAACGATGCAGTGCACAATAAGTTGATGAAGTTCAACAATTGAATAAAGATCTTAAAATATGAATTATTATATTAGGCAAATGAATGTTATTTTGTCGATGTCAGTCTCTTTCCAGGCAAATTGCACACGTGAGATGATGACAGACAAATCTAGATTTCTGATCTGATTGGATTTCAAGGTTGTCAACACAATGTGGCACGACGTGAACGCCAATCAATCAAGTGCGCTCAACCTCACTACCCGCCTTTTTAAAACTAAAATACCCTATTTTGATTGGATAATTATATTCTTAAGCCCAACCCGTGCAACTATTTTTGCAGTGAGTGATTGACAGCTGGCCATTACTGCAGTCAGGTCATATATACATATATATTAATAATAATATATTTTTTCTTTTTTTTCTGTATATTACTAGTGAAGCACTAGCCTCACTAGTTGTCATGCAATAACCTCCACTGGTGTAGAGTGACTTGGAGCTAGAATGGTACGAGGTGGATGGAACGCAGCGTTAACATCCTCACAGAAGAAGTTCACCACTGGGAGACAACAATATACTTCTGACAGCAGCAGTGAGGGGGACACCATTTTCCATGGTTTCTATGACAATGCTGACAGAGAGCGTCCTAGTGACGAGTAACCGCGTGACACTGAGATGAGGGTGTAATTCCAGGCTAGGACTTGACTGGAAGGTGGCTGGTAAAGTTCCCTTGAGCAAGGAAATTAACCCTAAATGGCTCCATGGGTGGTGCACTGTGGCTGACCCATACACTGTGACCTCTCTAAAGACATGAATATGTAGCACTAGCGGTACAGTGGACTGTGTGTATCTAGACGGGATATGTGGGCAGACACATTTCAATTGCCATGTCTAACCTGATAACCAGGGCCGCCTGGGAGAAATGCGAGGCCCTGTGCGAGATTTAAACGCGAGCCCCCCCCCCCCCCCCCCCCTCCCCAAAGGTAAAAAAAAAAAAAAAAAAAAAAATATATATATATATATATATATATATAATTTTTTTTTAATTTTAATTTTTTCATACATTCAACATATTCTTAAATAATAGCGCTGCCCGAGGCTGGGCATGATACAGTCAACATATAGCAAGAGAGAGAGCGAGAGAGAGCTCCCGTTCTACAGTCAATATACAGTGTACAGAGAGAGAGACACATTGGAAAGAAATTGAAATGCTATTTGGCCCTAAACAGAGAGTACACAGTGGCAGAATACCTGAGCACTGTGACTGAAGATCCTTGACTAGGTACAGACTCAGCGAGCACAGCCTAGCCATCGAGAAAGGCCGCCATAGGCAGACTGTGTGTGTTAGAAAGAGAGAGAGAGAGAGAGAGAGAGAGAGCATGTGTGTTTGTCGTGTGTGTGTGTGTTAGAGAGAGAGCATGTATGAGAGAGATAAGCAAAGATGACCCCCTAAAGGATATTCAACTTTTAATGAAAGAACAAAACAGAAGGAAAAGATAACTTCACAAAGGCAACATGAATATACATAGATCCAAAAGGACAAAGATCAACACTTAAATCCAAAGAGAAGAGGGTCTATACCAGAGAAAACAAAGCAGCAAGGAGCCATTTGGCCGACATCAGCTAAAGGCTAGCCAGGTAGGCTACTGACACCAGGCCACACACAGCTTTGGCCAACGGCCCAACGCTACCCAAGCTACACAAACAACCAAGACAATGAATTCACACACAGCACATGTCGTATCTCCAAATGTTGTGAAGTAACATATGTTTTGCCTGGAAAAAAACATCGTTATTAACAAAACATTCGGGAGGGGAAGGAAGGAAGAGAGGGGTAATGTCATGACATTTTCATTAATCTTACCTGCACCAAGGAACGCAGGGCGAAAGGCCGCAACACAGGTCTCCACGTTGACGAAAGGCCTCTCGCTGGCGAGACAAAAAGCTATGCTATGGCCGGAGCCTTGTCATGGTGCAGGCCCGACTACATCTTCTGTCAAAGATGATGTCGTAGTCAGAGTGCCAGAACCCCCTGCTATTCTCACGGCTAATGCCAATGGTCGTAGCACAAGCTAACAGCTAACTAGTCTCTAGGCTAACTGATAGCATCAAACGAACGTTCCCAGCCGAGCGCAGCCGGCAGCTAACGTCGTAGCTAAACAGCTAACTGGCTAACAGTTAGCTCAACCAGGCTATCGCTAACCATTAGCTAACGCAGAAGCAAGCTATGCGGCTACATACAGGTGCTGACACCAGGCCACACACCGTTAGCTACTAGTAGTACTACAACAGCTAGTCGGCCAGTTTAGCTCCAGAGAGAGAGAGAGAGAGAGAGAGAGAGAGAGAGAGAGAGAGAGAGAGAGAGAGAGAGAGAGATGTCCACGGCGGGAATAGAATAGAGTTAATAGAATAGGTTAAAAACTCACCAAACGTCCAAGAGGATGGAGACAACCGCGTGGAGTTGACGAAGTTCATCTGCCAAACGACCATCCTCTTCATCTTGGCTGCATGCGCATGATGCGCTGTCTCTAGGTTAGCTAACGCTAGTTAGTCTTTAGCTAAGCTAGCTACTAACCGACATCACCATGACAAGGCTCCGGCCATTTGTCCCGCCAGCGAGAGGCCTTTCGTCAACGTTCCTTGGTGACCGACCGACTGATAATGACCGACCTCTTCGTCTTGGCTGGCATAACTAAGCATAATAGTCAAAAGCTGCATGCGCGAAATAGTCAAACGCAGCTGACGCGCGCCGGCGTACTACACATGATGTAAGTAACCACTCCCTTCGTTGAAACCAATAGTATGTCTGCTGCAGAGCCCCAGAGCTCCAATAGTGACCCAGGTGCAGACCCAGGAACAAGTCAGACACATTCTACAAACGTGTCTAATGTGAAATATATAAGCATATAAGCAAAACTAGATTTTAGGTCTGTGATGAAAAAGGGCCTCGCGGGAAGGGGGGCCTCGCAAAAAATAAATAAAAAAGGCCCCCCTTCCCGCGAGGCCCTGTGCGACCGCTCTGCTCGCACACCCCCTGCTGATAACATAGTAGTATTCTTTGAAAGTTGGGAAAGATAGAAGACAGATGATATTGGAGAATAAAAGAGGAGGTTCCTTGCCTAATCGTGTAAACACATCTTTATATGACTCAGCAGGAAGTCGAAAGAGGAAGGATACAGTAGAAGCGTGACTTGGACCAGGAAAGGAGGAGAGAAAAGGAGGATGTTGCAAGGGGGGGAATGGAGAGATAAACTTAAAAAAAACATCTACTGAGAAAGAAGGAGGAGAAGAAAGAAGAAAGGAGAGTATACTGAGTCCCCCCACGTCGTTCGCCTCCTGCACTCCCTGCACTCCCTGCACTCCCTGCACTCCCTGTAACCATGGCTCAGAGAGTACAGGGATAAGACTGGATAAGACTGTCTGATACATGTCTGAAATGTAAATGCACAGCGAGTGATTTAGATGAGAAAAGGAGAGGAGGAGAGAGATGTGGGGCAGGCAGTGGCTCAGGTGGTAGAGCGATCGTCTGGCAATATCAAGGTTCCTGAATGAATGAATGAAAGGGGTGGGGGGGGGTTGTTTCTGATTATTTGATTGTCAGTAACGGCATTCGCATTGAACACTAAAAACAGTTATTAGCCCGATCGGTATGAAAGCATTGCAGGATCAAGCTAAAATGTACGTCAAATCGTCCTTACCTGTGGCCGGGAGTAATCCAAAAAGAATATTCCAATTGTTTGATCGCCATCTGGTACTGTATATCCAATGTCCATTTCGTCGACAGCATAATTCACCACAACATATGGATCGGAGATATTTGACGCGCTTCGATGGAACCGGGACCACCGTACGCCTCGCCCAACAAGGGAAAATTAAACCGAGACCTGGGGCCGTCCTACAGAAAAAGATACATGGGTAGAAAGGGTGCTCGATACAGGCGTCTAGCGTGATGCGGCTGGTATTGCACTTTTACATTGGCATGAGGATTCCCCATGTTAACCCCAAATCCGTGCGCCTGTAATGAATAGAAATATCGAATAAAAGAAATAACGATCAAATAACGAGTATACTCGTTGTTGGCGTTCAACGATTGGCGCCCAATAACGAGTATACTTGTCGATGGCGGGGAATGAGTTAAGGAGGGGACAGGGAGCAATTATTGAAGTGGAATCAGGAAAATGCTACATTTATAGGGAAACATGTAGGAAATATACATGTATAAAATTACATATCTAAACTACATCAAGTTTCTTTAATAGTTGTCATACAGAAGTACAGAATACTTTTATACAAAATGCTTCTTACTGTTACGCTCCAGAGACTGTGCTAGACAAGATAAGTATGAAATAAAATAGTATAGCATGTAAAATAGAAGCAAAAAATAGAGGTCACAGTGTTCAGTATAGACATATGTACAATGTTCGATGCAGAATAGAAGTAACTGAGTTACCATACAATATACAATATACTATGCAATGTACTAATATACAATACTATATAGTGCAAAGCAGAAATGGGATGAGGTACAATTTAGGTACAATTTACAGTAAGGTGTACGAGTTGTAGTGCAAATCCTTTACCAATAAATATAAAGTGTGTTTAGGTGATCTAAAGTGTGGAGAGTGGGTGCGGCTCCCTCCTATCTGTCCGAGCTCCTGCACCGCCACACCCCCCACGATCCCTCAGATCAGCTGACCAGATGCTATTGGTGGTACCCAGAACCAGGCTCAAGACTAGGGGAGACAGAGCTTTCTCCACCGCAGCGCCTAGACTGTGGAACAGCCTCCCCCTCAGCGTACGGACTGCCCAGACCGTACAGGCTTTTAAATCACTCTTGAAAACCTACCTGTTCTCCTTGGCCTTCCCCCCTACTTAACCACCACTAGACCCCTGGCCCCTCTATCCTCTATTTGTTTTACTGTGTCCTACCAGTCTTTATTACTTTCATTACTTTATTATGTTTTTAATCCTATATCTTGCACCATATTGTTTTGTTTTTGTTGCTTTCATTGCTTTGCTATGTTTTTTTTTTTTTTTTTTTTAATCTTATACCTTGCCTCACACTAATTTGTTTTTATCAACTTGCTTGTGAAGCACTTTGGTGTCAGCTGCCGCTGCCTGGAAATGTGCTATACAAATAAAACTGACTTGACTTGACTTGCAGTGTGATGTTTGTTTAAAGTGAGTGTGTGCGTGTGGGTGTGTGTGCTGTGTGCATTTGATGGTTGTTGCATAGTGTTTATTGTTCGTTGAGCAGCCTGATGGCCTGGGGATAGAAGCTTCTTCTGAGTCTTTCTGTGCTCGCCTTAAGACTCCGGTATCGCTTGCCTGACCGCAGCAGTTCAAAGAGGCAGTTGTTCGGGTGGCTGGAGTCCTTGATGATTCTTTTAGCCTTACCCCTGCACCGCTTGTTGTAAATGTTCTGGAGGGTGGGAAGCCCCCCTCCAATTGTGCGTTCGGCTGAACGTGTCACTCTTTGTAGTCTGATACGGTCTTGTGCAGTGCTATTCCCAAACCAGGAGGTGATGTTGCCAGTCAGGATGCTCTCTATTGTACATGAGTAGAAGTTCTTAAGGATCTTCTGACTGACTTGGAACTTCCTTAGGCGCCTGAGGAAGTAGAGGCGTTGTCGTGCCTTCTTCACAACACTGTCAATGTGTGTGGTCCATGTCAAGTCCTCGGATATATGGGCTCCGAGGTACTTGAAACTGTTCACTCTCTCAACCGGTGCCCTGTCGATGCTGAGGGGGCTGTAGTTCTTGACCCCCGACCTCCTGAAGTCCACAATCATCTCTTTTGTTTTGCTGACGTTCAGGGAGAGGCAGTTCTCCTGACACCACTGTGACAGATTATCTACCTCTTCCAGGTAGGCCCTCTCGTCGTTGGCAGAGATCAGGCCCACCACTACTGTGTCATCAGCAAATTTGATGATTGTGTTGTTGTTCCGCTGTGCCACGCAGTCATGTGTGTACAGGGAGTAGAGGAGGGGGTTCAGAACACAGCCCTGGGGGGCCCCTATGTTGAGCGTGATGGACCACATGCCCCAAAGTGGTTCATTATTAAAAAAGCTTTGAGATCTGAATGTAATTAAACTACCACCCAAAAACCGCAAAATGTAGTTAAACAAGTAATTGAATTACATGTAGTTAACTACTACCCAGCAGGGTAGAGCAGGAATACAATAGGAGTTGGGCAGGGAGGAGGAGGAGAAGGGAGGGGGAGGAGAGAGAGGAGGGAGAGAGATACGTATTAGGAGGAAACTCCTCCAGAGGGTTGGAGAGAAGTGGTACATTAGAGAGCTAAATTGGCCTGTGTTGTAAAAATACATGTAATGACTCACTTACGAAGAGGAGGAATGGAGATGAGTTGGGAGGGAAAGAGAGGAAGGCCAGAGAGGAGGAGTAGAGGTAAGCCTGTCTGACTGTGTTGTTAAAAGTATCTCCCATGACTGTATGTGGAGGAGATGGAGAAAAGAAGACCCATGAGGGAGGGAGATATGCAGAAAAGGGAGAGGTGCAGGGAGGAGGGAGACAAGCAGATAGCTACTAGAGGGAGAATGTTGATGATGAGAAAATAGATGTAACACCTGCGCTACAGCACACATCAACCGCTCTGTGTCTCGTATGTTTTGTTGTTATTGAAGTAATTTGTTTTTAACTACTGGCTGCACAGCAAATTGCCCCTTTGGGGATAATAAAGAGTTACTCTACTCTACTCTACTATTCTCTGCTCTACTCTCTACTCTCTGCACTATACTCTGCTCTGCTATACTCTATTAATAATAATAATAATAATAATAATAATAAATCAAATTTCTATAGCGCCTTTCAGGAAACCCAAGGTCGCTTCACCATCAAGAGGGCTAGGGAAAGGGGCAATAGGGGTAAAAAGGGGGGTGGGATGATGGCAGGTAAGGGATAATGAACCTAATATAATGTAATCTAAACTAACTAATGGGGAAAAGCCTTGGTGAAAAGATGTGTTTTGAGAGCAGTTTTGAAGGTGTCCAGGGTTGGGGCGTTGTGGATTTCAGGGGGGAGAGAGTTACAGAGGGTAGGGGACGCCACGCTGAAGGCTCTGTCACCGAAAGTCCGCAACCTGGTGCGAGGGATGGAGAGGAGACCCAAATCAGAAGATCGTAGGTTCCGGGATGGAGTGTGCTGGTGGAGGAGATCAAACAGGTATAGGGGGGCAAGGGCATGGAGGGACTTGTAGGTGAGGAGCAGGAGTTTGAAGGATATCCGGAACTTGACTGGGAGCCAGTGGAGGTGGATGAGGGTGGGGGTGATGTGCTGCCAGGGCTTGGTGTGGCTTGGTGGCAGCTGAGTTCTGTACATACTGGAGCCTGTCCAGGGCTTTGCTGGGTACCCCGAACAGGACTCCGTTGCACAAGTCCAACCGGGAGGTGATAAAATGATAAACTCTGCTCTGCTCTGCTCTGCTCTGCTCTGCTCTGATCTGCTCTGATATGCTCTGCTCTGCTCTGCTCTGCTCTACTCTACTCTACTTTACTTCTTAACCTGCCATCTAGTCATGAATACTGTATTTAGAAATGGAGAACATGAAGTGTAGTTACAGCAGATCACACATGTTGATAAAGAGGTTTGCCCCAGTCAAGACTATTGGAGATACACTAGCAGGCTCAAATCAAGTGTCTGGTTGTTGCATGGTCTGTTTTCAAATCAATAATATGATATGCCCACTTGGCAATGTATTCCAATCACCTATTAATTGCATATGGGTCTAGAGGGACACACCCACTTGCCACAGGAAATACTGTACACTCACTTGCCATCTTCCCCAGAGTCAGACATGAAGATTGAAATCAGTTTTGGACTAGTTGGAAGTTGTATTTATTCACCTTTGACGGAGCTAGACTAGCTGCTCCCTACTGCTTCCAGTCCTTGTGCTGAGCTTGGGCTAGCATGCACCTGGACCTATCTCTGGGGCTACTGGAGATAAGTGTATTTCCCAATTGTTGGAGTGTTCCTTCAAAGTGTTTAATATTTAATGTCCTTGTATAGCTGGTTATACTATTGTCTTTCTGTTGCCAAAAAGCCCATCACTATATACGGCATCATTGTTTACAACTGTCATTGAGTCTTTATACAGTAATGGCTGCGGCTAATACTATGACCTTGATCTGTGCCGTTGATCTTTAACCAATTTGAAAACAAAAATCATTAGCGCAGGTCCTCGGGTGACTGTCAACCAAATACCAAATACGTTATCATGGTTACAGAGACACAAGTGATTACAATACCCCCTGGAGCTTCGCACAGGTGTGTGAGAGGAGGGTGGGAGAGGAAGAGAGGAGGAGAGGAGGAGGAGAGGAGGTAGCCCTGAGTAAGACTGGTAAGGAGAAGATGAGGTGAGGCAGGTAAGAGGAGAGGAGGTAAGACAGATAATGAGAGGGGGTAGTGTTTGATAAGCCAGGTAATGAGAGGGGGTAGTGTTGGGTAAGACAGGTAAGAGGATAGGATGTGAGACAGATAAAGAAGAGAGTAGTTGGTTGGGTAAGACAGGTAAGGAGGAGCGTAGTTGGTTGGGTAAGACAGGTACGTAAGATAATAGTTGGTGGGGTAAGACAGGTAAGGAAGAGATATGTCTGGCTCCACTTAAAACACAAAACTAATGACTGGAGAGAACAACAAATGAGAGAAGAGATGACCGAAGTTGTGGGGAATGAGGGAGAAGAGGTGGAGGCAGAGGAGGTATGCTTTGTAAACAACTGCTCTATCGATTCCACATTGATTCTCCCACAGGAGAGAATCAGAGAAGATAAAGGGAAAGAGAGGTGGTTATGGGAGAGAAAGAGAGAGTTTGAGAGAGAAAGAGAAATCCACCAAACCACAGTGATGTGATCGCAAAAACATTGCTCTAATGACTCACCGTAAGGGAGGTGGAGGAGGAGAAGAGGAGAAAGATGGGCAAAGGAGTGGGAGGGAGGGAGAAGAAAGGTATATCCCTGGATGTGTAAACAGGCTTAATGACACTCCTGCAGCGATGGCGCTTTCACACTACACTTTTCCTGCAGGGCAGGCTTGAGAATGTGTGGGGGAGTGGAGGGTGAGGAGGAGAGGACGGAAGAAAGGAGAAAGGGAGGGTGTACGAGGAGCAAGGAGAACGAAGTAAGGAGATAAGAAAGATGGATGGATGGAGAGGAGAAGAGAGTGAAAAGGAGAGAGGATGGTGGGTAGATTTGAGGCTGTGGCTGTTACGGAACATGAAAGGATACCTGGGTGAGAGGAGAGGAGATGGGAGGAGAGAGAGGAGAGGAGAGGAGAGGAGATGTGAGGGGAGAGAAGAGAGGGTGTAGGAGGAGCAAGGGTATGGGAGTTGAGGAAAAAAGAAAGCTTGAGGGAGGGAGGAGAGATGGGAGAGGTAGATGAGAAGTAAATGTGAGACCAGGATAATGAGAGGACAAAGGGAAAGGGAAGAGGAGAGGGACAGCGAAAGAGAGGCATAACGTACGTCTAACTGAATGTAACAACTGTAGTGCTGTTTGACTGCTTTAATATCCAGAAGTTGACTGCTTTAATTGTCTCTCTCTCTCTCTCTCTATCTCTCTCTCTCTCTCTCTCTCTCTCTCTCTCTCTCTCTCTCTCTCTCTCTCTCTCTCTCTCTCTCTGTGCGCATGCGTGTGTATGGTGGAAGCGTTTGGTGAGTGGAGTGGTGCGAGAGTCTGAGGAAGTACGCGTGAGTTTTCTATCTTTTCTATCTTCATGTTGTTTGTCAAATTGTGAATTAGACTGTGGTTTATTTGACTGGTTGTGTGATGGTGGTGAGCTGGTAGCGTTGTCAGTGTTCGCTTGGGCAGCTGTCTGCTGTCGCGGTGACATGGATTTCGTGAAGCTGACCAGGAAACATGGTTTCAAGGTCTCGCCGGCTTTTCCGTGTTCAGTGGAGGACTGTAGTCTCGCTGTTGCGAGAGTGGTAGGCGCTCCGGCCGTTAAATCTGCGGCAAGGATGAACGGGGGAGTTGTTTTCTTTGTGGATGATTTGATTAAGGTAAATCAACTGATAACGGACGGGTTGGTCATACATGATAGGTTTGTGTCTGTGATGCCGCTCACAACACCTGCAAAAAAGGTGACGTTGGCAAATGTTCCCCCGTTGGTGGGCGACAAGCTTATATTAAGGGAACTCGCCAGGTTTGGGAAGATTGTATCTCCCTTAAAGAAGATGTCTTCGGGGTTTAAAGCACCTGAATTACAGCATGTGGTTTCTCACAGAAGGCAGACGTTCATTATAATGAACAAACGTGAGGACGAGTTGGATCTTAATTTTAAAGTAATAATAGACGGGTTTGAGTATATAATTTTTGCGACGGCACAAAACATGCGTTGTTTTGGTTGTGGAAGGGAGGGGCATCAAAGACAAGCGTGGGGGCCAAGCAGGGGGCAAATGATGGGAAGAGTACAACGAAGAAAGGGAGAGCAGCTTGGGGTGTGAATCAAGGGGTTGTGGGGAGACTTCTGAGAAGGTTATTGTACCAGATAGAAGTGATAAGGAAATGGAAGGAGTAGGTAAGGCTGGAGATGCAGTACGAGGAAAGAATCGTGGGGATGGAAATGTGGGGGGGGGGGGGGGGGGTGGTGGTTGAAGGAGCTGGTGGCAGCCGGGACACGTTAAATGGCCAGGAGAAGAGTGGAACTGTTGAAGTACAAGGGACAGTTGGTGGGGATGAAAATGAGGGGGGGGGGGGGTCGTGGTAGGAAGGTTTACTGAGGATGGAAGTGTACATGGGGTGGCGAGTGGACCTGTTGAAGTACAAGGGACAGTTGGTGGGGATGAAAATGAGGGGGGGGGGTCGTGGTAGGAATATATGGGCAGGAGGAGGGTGGGACTGTTGAGGGAACAGGGTCAAAGGACTCAGTTGAGGGGGTCAGGGTGGAGGAAGTAGAGGATATTGACATGGAAGAGGGGGACGACGGGATGAAGCTTGTTAGGCAGAAGAGGAAGATTGAAGTAGTTGGGTTGTCAAGCTCTCAAGCTAAGAAGACAGGTGTGACGGAAGTACTCAGCAGTACACAGAGTACACAAGAGAGTACAAGGTCGGAGATGGACGCTAATGATGATGAGGAATATGAGAGCGATGCATCTGCAACTTCAGATAATGAGAGCTATTCATTGGAGGCAATGAAAATGTTTTTACGGATGACAAAGAACAGGAAGGGGGTAGAGATAGCACAATTCTTTCCAGATACGGCGTTTTTTATTTTGTCAGCAAGGAAAAATATGAGGTTTCAAGGAGATGGTCGTTTTGCTGACACAGAGATATACAGGATGAGAAAATTTTTACAGAAGGTACTGCGGGGCCTCAGTACGGTGGAGGGCGGAGTGGAATGAGTGTAGTTTTTTATTTTTATTTTTTTTTACCTTTTTATTTCTAAATGAGAGTTTTTTTTATTGACGGGACTGGTGTGTTGTCACTTAGGGCTGGACATTTCAAGGTGTCCCGCTACCGGGGCCAGGAGGCTGAGACATTTTTGATCATCTCATATACTCTTATACATTTGTGGAACTTTGTAAAGACTGGGATTATGGAGGATTCAGAGACAGGAGCGGAGCGTATCGTTTTCATGCCCGATGGGAAGGCCACGCAATACTCCTTCAGCAAACCTCTCATCAGAGTCATCATGGGGGATGTTTTCTCTGCCGTCTTTTTATGTTACCGGCACCTTTACCTTGTTCAAGGGTTGGAAGGTATGACTGTGGGGCTCAACACGTTCTACGCCGGAATAAACGGTTTCCAGATTCAGCCTCGGAGGATGATGGCAAAGCGGCCTTTGCTGGTTAATTTCTACCCTATGTTCGGAATGGGTTTCATCAGGGATTTGAGCTCTCGAATCAGTCTGCTCGATGGGAAGTCACTGGGGGCTGCCAGTCTCCGCACGGGGGAGTGGGAGGTGATGTTGGAGCGGTATCTGAACCAGGAAGGAAAAGGCGGCCTCGGACGGGGTGGCGAGGGTAACAAACTGTCTAATGAGGATGTCGGTCCAGAGTGCATCTCGGTCCCCCTGCTCTGTTTTCAGCCCCTGACATCATCGGTGCCATGTGATATACAACTGGTGAACGGTAGGAGCATACATGATAAGGCTGAAGGAGGAAGGTCGGCTGAAGGAGGAAGGTCAGCTGACGAGGCGGCCCTGTTTATCCACGGGACAGGCTTTGACTGGAGTCTGTCGAACACACACAAAGGCCTGATGTGTTGTACCACACGGGGAAAGGTGAAGCTAGAGACGCTCTTCTCAGGACTACGGTTTCTACAGTGCCTCTCCGGTGTCTCTCTCTCTGATGCACCCAGAACTTTAGATCATTTAGAGTAATTTTTTTCCATGGGGGAAAATTCAAATGACAATTTGGTTGTTTCAGCACAAGGACGCGAGAATGGGGGGGGGTGCGGCAGGGGCTGCAGCACCCCCTGCTGGATGGGAGTGTAACTGCAACTGCAAGGTTGTTTTGGATTTTATTCCAAATTTGTAACCGAGGCTACTCATGTCACAGAGCGGAACGGCACTGCAGATTTACCCTACTCTTGGAATTCATTCAGATCGTCATAGGGGCGCTGTCTCAATATTGCAGTGATATTAACAGCGTGTAGCTGACGCATGAACCGGTTGGGATTCGAATAGACGCGGCCTGGAAGCATCAACGCGGAACTGGAAATCCGTTGGTAAAAAAAAATAGACACAGCGGCTGCGCCCTGCCTGGGATAGTTAACTTTTGGGACGCTGAATTCGCAGTAAAGCAACGGAATATATGAACAAGCTAGCAGAACTATCCGAGCCCCCGGGAGGGTGATCGAAGACCTTTTGCATCATGTCGGCGATCATGTATGCGGGGAACGAATTGCAGAGGGAGGGCGCAACAGCCAGGTGGGGTAAGCTGGGCTGTGATGTGTGCATCACGGTTACTTGCGTCGCACGCTCAGAGCGCGGAGTTGGGCAGCGGTTTTGATTGAAAAGTTTGATTGAAAAGTTTATTAACAGATTGCAGAATGGGTACAGTACAGTACAGCTCAATACATACAATTGTTAAGGGGATGCAGACCAGAGAAAGACTTTCGTCTTGTTTACATCAGGGTCCCCCATTTTCAATTCATCATAGTATCCTCTAGTGAACGAGAGTGTTGGTTATGACGTGACAGACAGTGGAGCCGTTTGCAGATAGCGAGCATTTTGACGTGTTGCGTGGTGGCGATGTCTCGCAGACAATACAACTACAAGTATAATTATATAATATATATATTTTATATAAAAAAATATTATAAAAAAAAAAAATATTAATCAAAAACTATCGATATCTCAGCACCCCCACTCCCTGCGGACTTCTGTTTCAGCATCGTTGTCCCTAATTGATTTTTTTGTTTTGTTTTGTTTTTTGTGTTTGTTTGTTTGTTTTGTTTTTTGTTTTGTTGTTTGTTTTTGTTTTTGATTGTTGAGTTGTAGAGTATTTTAATTTTGAATGGTTTGTTGCATCATTTGTAGTTTTAGTAAAAAATTTAGTTTTTTATAAAAATCAAAAAAAATCTCTCTCTCTCTCTCTCTCTCTCTCTCTCCCTCTCTCTCTCTCTCTCTCTCTCTCTCTCTCTCTCTCTCATATTCTCATACTACAACATATATGACGTATGATGTATATCATGCCAGTTAGGGTAGCATATGTATACTCCACTTGTGACCTGTGTATACTGTATACTTTACTTACTTATAATATAACTGATAGGGCATAGAGACCCTCATATACACCTTTGATTACACTGTTTACCTTCCCTCCCCCAAGGGGATCAATAAAGGAATATCTTACATCAGACATAAGGTATCACACTATTGCATGATTCTTTCCTCTACCACAGAGCCTCAGGTATCTCTATATACACTCCTTCCCTCACCTCAGCTGTCTAATACATCTCATCAAAGGTCTATATAGCCAAAAGAAAATCACACCTGACACTAAAGCTGCATAAAATATATCCCTTCAAATTCACAAGGATTTCACTTCAACGGCTACAGCTAACTAGAGAGCTTCCACTTTTAGCCCAATATCATTATCTTATTGCTGCTTAGAGTTCCCACACGTAACCAAATGTCTGTCACTACAGTGCAAGATTTGCGAGTGCTTAAAATATATCTTAAATTATAGCTATGGGTCTAATACACCCGTCGATTATCAGTGAGTTGCTTCCAGCCAACATGTACAAAACAGATTGTTTTTTCATTTGTACATTTCGGTTTTATAGCCTTTTGAATATTAGTATAACTTTGGGTGCTTCTGAGTAATTCCAGAGACAGACGCGATAATAGCGTTTTAGTGAAATACACTAAACACGTTGTCATTTTTCGCCTGATTATCGAATCTTCCTGAAATCAACGCTAGATCATCATTATTATCCTTCCTCATGCAAAAATGAAAAGAGCACTGGACCGCGGGGCTCCGCCGCCGCCTCCTCCCACCCAACAGCACACAGCCACACACACACACAGCCGCGATCGCGGTAGAAAGACATATCAGATCAACCATCAAATTTATATATAGTGTTCTTACCTTGTATCTGATGTAATGCAAAAGAAATAATCCAATTATCTGATCGCCATTTGAAGTACTGGGCGCGGAGGTCCGTGCCACGTTCAACAGCATTGCATATTGAGGGGGGGGGGGCAGCCTTGCAGATGTATCGTTGAAACAGGTTACCTCGCCTGAGTATTTAAACCACGCCCCCACGTCTTGGATCGTCCCAGAAAAGAAACTACACCATTCCCAATGGGGTGCAATACCAGCTGGAAGGCGTAGGCAGCGGTATTTGCCCTTTTGCAAGCTGAGACCCATTCCCAACGATAACATCAGGCTGGATGGATGAAAATGAATGGATATCGCTAATAAAAGGAATAACGATTAAAACCTGACTATACTTGTGATTGGCGCTCAAGCGATGGCGAGTTAACCCGACTATCATCGTGACTGGTGCTGAATGAGTTAAAGGCTTATTCATTGATTCAAATGTAATCAAATGGGCAGCCCGTCTACCAAATAATGAGAACTAGCAATGGAGACATTTTCTAATTAATTGATGGAGCTGTTGATACAAGGACTAATATGAGACAGCCGTGGCTGTAAAGGGTTTGTTTATGTACAGTATGAGCAAAACAGATGTACTGTATATGTAAATTTACAATGGGATAAGGATGTTCTAAATAGTATATTTTCCATCTACCGATCAAAATCTTCAAGAAAGAATGTGAATATACCATACCCCACACTCATATGGTCAAAAGGATCACAGAGTGGGGCTTTAAAAGGATAAAAAAAAAATTATATATGATTATGTCAATCTTGCCTTGATATGTTGTTCTCATATCGATATCGTCACTTTCAGATGAAAACCACTTATCTCCAAAAGGTTAACTGAAAGACAGCCTTATGTATTTAAGTCATATATAAGTCATATATCAGGTTTTCAATGTGTTTCATAGGTTGTCGACCCATGTCGGATCATGAAACTGTCTCACAGAACCATGTACACATTCATTCCCAGTAAACAAAATTGGGAGGTGGAGAAATGGTGATAAGCGGTTTTCATCCAACAGCGACAATATGATATGTGGTTCTGTGTAGTTCAACTACTGTGTAGCTTTGCCCTCTGAGCACTGCCAGGATTATTAGGGGTTCAACTCCCATTGGCCCCCCGTGGAAAATGTATGCAGGTGTTCAATTGTAAATGCTTTGTGTCCTAGTACCAGAGAAACTAGATAGAAATACAGACATTTTTCAATTCCTTATAGAGATATTTGGCAGCCATTTTGTGCAGACTTGTGAAGACAACTGTGAAGTTATCGCTTAAGCCTCATGGCATTTGGGACGAGAGCTGTTACAATAACAACTACAATAACAACAAAAAACTGAAACCCTGCAATGCAGGTAGCCGGAGCTTGCTAGCAAGGTTTGATGAAACTGAAGCACTGTTTTGCTAGCACATGTCTGTCCAAGTCCTCTGCCTCTGTCTCCCATTACTGCGATTGATGTCATCCACACTCCTGCTTCCAGTCATCTATACTGGCTCAGTTATGTGCCCAGCAGGGCCACCTTGGTCCTTAGATAGAAGCATGGACAGATAGTGTGAGGAGGAGGGGTGTGTGGGGGTGTAGAAGACAGAAGAGGGGAAGGGACAGATGGAGGAATGAAGAGGAGGCAGGCTAGACAGAGGTGGAGCAGGAGGAGGAGGAGGGATGGAAGACAGAAGAGAGAGATTAAGGAATGAAGAGCAGGGCTAGATGGAAAAGGGGTGAAGAAGAGACAGAAGAGAGGTGCAGGAATAAAGAGGAGGAGGTCTAGACAGAGGAGGAGGAGGAGCGTGGAAGACAGAAGAGAGGTGCAGGAATGAAACAACTGCCTCTTTGAACTACTGCGGTCAGGCAAGCGCTACCGTAGTCTCATGGTCAGTACAGAGCGACTCAGAAGGAGCTTCTATCCCCAGGCCATCAGGATGCTCAATGACAATGACACTATGGAACAACCCATCATCTACACCAGTGGAGGCTGCTGACCAAATTTTTAGGTGAAGCACAAATTATTATATTATATTATATATTATATTTTTAAAACATCCCCCACTGTGTGTCAGTGGTCAGTGGACACAGATGAAAACATATTAACATTAGGTGACAGCGCACCTGACCAGATGAAATCATATTAGGCGACAGCGCACCTGACCAGATGAAATCATATTAGGTGACAGCCCACCTGACCAGATCAAAACATATTAAGTGACAGCGCACCTGATCAGATCAAAACATTTTAGGTGACAGCGCACCTGATCAGATCAAAACATTTTAGGTGACAGCGCACCTGACCAGATCAAAACATATTAGGTGAAGGTGACAAGGAAGCCACAGACTCATACCCCCCCGACACTCAACTAACCGCCTCGGACAGTCCTTCATACCAGTGGCCATCAGGCTCCACAACAGTGGGCAGCAACTGCTGCCAGACATCGACCTGGGACTTATAGGAACCCAAGGAGGACAACTTACACTACCTTAGGCATACTGCACCTTATGTGGATACTGTGATACTGTGAATAATGAATAATGTATATTTCAGTTAGTTAGATAGTAAATTATAACACTACCTTATGCATACTGCACCTTATGTGACACTGTGAAAATATATTTCAGTTAGTTAGATAGTAAATTATATTGACCTATTTGTTTACACTGCTTGTGTTGTTTTCACTACCTGTACCCCCCCCCCCCCCTTCCCCCATGCTGCTATGATGCCTGAATTTCCCCAAGGGGATCAATAAAGGAATATCTTATCTTATCTTAAAAGGAAAGATGAAATTCCCTACCTGGGTTCCATCCTATAGAGGCAAATCATTCCTGTGACAAAATGGGATCCAATGTAATAAAACTAAGTCAACCAACGAACTAGATTCCTGTACCGGATCTCCTCTCTGGTAAACAAGAATACCTTGAAGACTCTAACAGGAGCACTCATTCAAGGGTACTACGACTATGCTTGCACCTCATGGTACCAAAGCACCTCAAAGGCACTAAAAACAAGATTACAAACATCACAAAACAAACTGGTCAGACTACTGCTTGACCTTACTCCTAAAACCCACCTCACCCCTGCCCACTTTGACAACCTAGGATGGCTTAGAGAGTAGACGACAGAGTACAGCAACTTGCAATGGGCCTGGTCTACAAGATACACTACACCACTAAGATACCCATGTGCATGTCGGAATACTTCCCAAAGGTCAGTGAATACCACGACCACAACACCAGAGGGAGTTCCACAAATCATGTTCAACCCAGATAAAATAATTTAAAAAGTAAAAAAAAAAAAAAAAATTTTAATAAAAAAAAATAGTCATAACTTAGAAATGAGATTGCATAGGTCTATGAATCGATATCGCGATTCTGTTTTGATTAATTGCCCAGCCCTACAGTGTGTACAGTAAGTTAGCTTGGTGATTATCATTGTGATGTAGGCTAAGAAGATGGCTAGCTACTGTTAGCATACAAGCTTTTACAAACACTAGCCTACTTACTTTTTCATCCACAACGTTTTTTCTGATCCACTTCTTCATGTTGCTCAGTTGCTGGTTTATACTTCGGTCCTAATGTTGGCGCAAAGTTTAATTTAGCCTTGATTGATTGATTGAAAAGTTTATTAACAGATTGCAGAATGGGTACAGTACAGTACATCTCAATACTGACTTTACTTGTTATAGCTGTACAGCTTACTTCTACTAAACAACAACTAAACTACTTCCTTGCTTTTTCAAACAGTCAAAATGGGTCCATCTGCAGGGTCGGAGGTTAGGTTTAGCTCTGGCCAATCTCAAGTTTCTCAAGTTTCTTTATTAGTTGTCATACAGAAGTACAGAATACTTTTATACAAAATGCTTATTTCAGTTACATTTTGTATAAAAGTATTCTGTACTTCTGTATGACAACTAATAAAGAAACTTGAGAAACTTGAGATTGGCCAGAGCTAAACCTACCCTGCAGATGGACCCGTTTTGACTTTGCAATGCAGCAATCTCTGATTGGATTTGCAAGGCTGCCAATCATATTCAACCTCCATGTATTGGATGGCAAGGGCTGTCAATCATTCAATCCTCCATTCAATGGCGAGAGTTTAACTGCACAGACCGTGCTTAGACGAAGTTAATAGCCTATTTCGATTGGCTGTTATTTATTATTTATATAACATTGGGTCACACCTGTGAAGTTTTCTTCACGAATAATTACTGCAGTCATTACTGCAGTGCAGGCCTGTTCAGAGCTGTCAATTTTGGCCATTTTTTAAAAAGAAAAAATTCACTGAAATTTTTTTTACAGAGGAAAACTTTTCTAATAAAAAAATATAAAATAATAATAAAAAAAAAAAAAAAATTATATATATAAATAAAATAAATGTATATATATATGTAAATTAATAATAATTATGAATTATGAGTGAATTTGTGTTTCACGTGTTGTCATAGAGAAACCTCCACTGATCTACACTCACTGCACACACATCCACATGTACACACCAACTTTAAACAAACACTCACCTTACCACTCACTTTAATACAGTATTCTGTATTTTATTATGCACTGTAAACCCGCATGTTCAAAATAATCAATTAGTTTGAGTAGGGTATACTCAATATTCTATGAAAGTTCTACTAACTTGAATGTCTTGAGTTCGTGTGACGTGTTCTTATGTTTTGAGTAAATAAAACTCATAGTTTTTTTTTTTTTTTTTTTGTCTTTTTCCCCCTCCATTTTCCTCCGATTTTCTCCCATCCCAATGTTAGTCGTATGCCAATTCCCAGTCCCTTCCTGGTCGCTGCGCACTTACCCCCCACAGTCAGATCATCTGGGAGAGTGGAGGCTACCACGTGCTTCCTCCGACACACGTCCAGCCAATCACCGCTTCTTTTCACCTGGCAGCGCGGATTCTCATCGAGAGGCGTAGCGTGTGGGAGGACCACACTATCCCCCTCGAGTCCTATCCGCGCTTAGCAGGCGCCCCGACCGAACTGTAGGAGTCGCTGTTTACAACGACCCGGACCCACCCCGCCAGCTTCTCCCACCCTCTAATACAGCCAATTGTATTAGTGCAGACGGCCAGCCAAGCTGGTGACAACCCCGGAGCTGTGAGCTGGATTCGAACAGGCGAATCCAGCTCACAGCTCCGGGGCTGGTGACGAACGCAATCTCCGCACGGCCACCTAACCGCCCTAAAACTCATAGTTTTTGATTGACTTGGAACTATTCACTTATTAAGTAAGTATAATGTAAAAGCATAACTTAAGTACAACTTAAGATAATTAAGTAGATACAGACTGTAAACCGCATTATGTTTTGAGTAAATAAAACTCATAGTTTTTGATTGACTTGGAATTATTCACTTATTAAGTAAGTATAATGTAAAAGCATAACTTAAGTACAACTTAAGATAATTAAGTAGATACAGACTGTAAACCGCATTATGTTTTGAGTAAATAAAACTCATAGTTTTTGATTGACTTGGAACTATTCACTTATTAAGTAAGTATAATGTAAAAGCATAACTTAAGTACAGCTTAAGATAATTAAGTAGATACAGACTGTAAACCGCATAATGTTTTGAGTAAATAAAACTCATAGTTTTTGATTGACTTGGAATTATTCACTTATTAAGTAAGTATAATGTAAAAGCATAACTTAAGTACAACTTAAGATAATAGATACAGACTGTAAACCGCATTATGTTTTGAGTAAATAAAACTCATAGTTTTTGATTGACTTGGAATTATTCACTTATTAAGTAAGTATAATGTAAAAGCATAACTTAAGTACAACTTAAGATAATTAAGTAGATACAGACTGTAAACCGCATTATGTTTTGAGTAAATAAAACTCATAGTTTTTGATTGACTTGGAACTATTCACTTATTAAGTAAGTATAATGTAAAAGCATAAATTAAGTACAACTTAAGATAATTAAGTAGATACAGACTGTAAACCGCATTATGTTTTGAGTAAATAAAACTCATCGTTTTTGATTGACTTGGAACTATTCACTTATTAAGTAAGTATAATGTAAAAGCATAACTTAAGTACAACTTTATTAACAGATTGCAGAATGGGTATAGAGGTGTGATAGGTGTGATAGGTGTGAGAGGTGTGATAGGTGTGATAGGTGGGATTGGTGTGAGAGGTGTGAGAGGTGTGAAAGGTGTGATAGGTGTGATAGGTGTGATAGGTGTGAGAGGTGTGAGAGGTGTGATAGGTGTGATAGGTGTGAGAGGTGTGATAGGTGTGAGAGGTGTGATAGGTGGGATAGGTGTGATAGGTGTGATAGGTGGGATAGGTGTGATAGGTGTGATAGGTGTGAGAGGTGTGATAGGTGTGATATGTGTGAGAGGTGTGAGAGGTGTGAGAGGTGTGATAGGTGTGATAGGTGTGATAGGTGTGATAGGTGTGAGAGGTGTGATAGGTGTGATAGGTGTGAGAGGTGTGATAGGTGTGAGAGGTGTGAGAGGTGTGATAGGTGTGATAGGTGTGATAGGTGTGAGAGGTGTGATAGGTGTGATAGGTGTGATAGGTGTGAGAGGTGTGATAGGTGTGAGAGGTGTGATAGGTGTGAGAGGTGTGATAGATGTGATAGGTGTGATAGGTGTGAGAGGTGTGAGAGGTGTGATAGGTGTGATAGGTGTGATAGGTGTGATAGGTGTGAGAGGTGTGAGAGGTGTGATAGGTGGGATCGGTGTGAGAAGTATGAGAAGTGTGAGAGGTGTGAGAGGTGTGATAGGTGTGAGAGGTGTGATAGGTGTGATAGGTGTGAGAGGTGTGAGAGGTGTGATAGGTGTGATAGGTGTGATAGGTGTGATAGGTGTGAGAGGTGTGATAGGTGTGATAGGTGTGAGAGGTGTGAGAGGTGTGATAGGTGTGAGAGGTGTGATAGGTGTGATAGGTGTGAGAGGTGTGATAGGTGTGAGAGGTGTGATAGGTGTGAGAGGTGTGAGAGGTGTGATAGGTGTGATAGGTGTGAGAGGTGTGATAGGTGTGAGAGGTGTGATAGGTGTGATAGGTGTGATAGGTGTGAGAGGTGTGATAGGTGTGAGAGGTGTGAGAGGTGTGATAGGTGTGAGAGGTGTGAGAGGTGTGAGAGGTGTGATAGGTGTGAGAGGTGTGATAGGTGTGAGAGGTGTGATAGGTGTGAGCGGTGTGATATGTGTGATAGGTGGGATCGGTGTGAGAAATGTGATAGGTGTGAGACGTGTGATAGGTGTGATAGGTGTGAGAGGTGTGATATGTGTGATAGGTGGGATCAGTGTGAGAGGTGTGAGAGGTGTGATAGGTGTAGATGACACGGTTGACCATTATCTATGACCTGTGCCTGTATGCTAGCATGACACAGAGAGAGAGAGAGAGAGAGAGAGAGAGAGAGAGAGAGAGAGAGAGAGAGAGAGAGAGAGAGAGAGAGAGAGAGAGAGAGAGAGAGAGAGAGAGAGAGAGACATGGTTCAATGATTCAAATGAGCTTTTGAATTTTACAATTAGTCCACCATTGTGTTTGCCATTTTTCTGATTGCATTAAAGATGTGAACATGTTATTTGTGGACATATCTGATTGGACTGTTTAAAATCCGCTTTGTTCAGTAAACATTTCCATATAATACAATTCTTTTTTTCTTCTTAATCTTACATCTTAATAGGAAATCCATGATGTTCACACCAGGCGTACCACTGTTCTCCATGCCCTGCCTGTGTATCTGCATGAGGAAGTCTCTGGATTTTTCAAAACCTGCACAGTGAGTCCGAGTGAAAATAATTTACAGTACAACTGTATATTAAGTGAACAGTTAATCAAAATGCTAAGTATCAGTCTTCCTTCCTTCCAGGTCTCCCTTGTGAAAGAGATATTTGATCTCGACGGGACTAACCTGGTTAAATAAAAATAACCTTCTCACCAAAAAAATAGTTCTAACTAAAATATAAACAACTTACAAACACAACTCCATATACTTAGCTTTGTGCTGCACTTTGTAGAAACCATGGATTTATTTGTGATTATTATGTCTCTTTCATTCCTTCAGGACACGCCTGATGAGCCAGAGCTTCAGGGTGTTGCAGTGGCCCTCCTTACTGTCATCAGTGACCATGACACAAGTCCAGTTCACTACCAGCCTGTGACAATCTCTGATTGGTGATTCCTTCCTGGTAATGTTTGGACTAATCTATGCACTACACCTCAGCTACCCCAAGGGACTTACCAACACTTTTGAATTCATTCAGAAGATTTTACTAGGTCTAGAAGCTGGTAAACTGTCGCCCAGGTTGCAGACTCTCAAGAATGACTTGATGATGCAATCATTTTTTTTTCTTCTGATTTTTCAATGGATTTTCTCCCCGTCCCAATTAGTCGTTGTGCCAATTCCCCCCCCCCCCCCCCCCTCCCCTACCTGGTGCTGTATGCATGTTCTCCTACGAGTCGGTATAAGGGCGTCCCGAGTCGATTGCACGCTTCCCCCGAGACATGCGCCGACAGCCAGTGACGTCTTTTCACTTGGCAGCGAGGGCTCTCATTGGTGAAGTGTAACGCGTGGGAGGGCACGCTATCTCCACCAAGTCCTGCCCCACTTAGCAAGCGCCAAGACCTGACCTGTAGGCATCGCTGTCCACAACGCCAGATTCCCACCCGCCAGCTTCCCCACCCCCTAATACTGCCAAATTGTATTAGTGTGAACGGCCAGCCAAGCTGGTGACAACGCAGGGAGTTGGATTCGAACACGCAAATCCAGTGTCTCCAGCGTTGGTAACGAACGCAATCTCCACTATTTATTATTTTGACATGACAAGGAAATTAATACCTCACCCCACATCCTTCTTTCAGATGAGTTTCTATTCCTTACTGTAATCAGTGATCATGATGCAAGTCCAGTTCACTACCAGCCTGTGACAATCTCTATTGTCATTGAAAGTCATATCATGATCAGCCTCCCCAGATTTGGTGATTCCTTCCTGTAATGTTTGGACTAATCTATGCACTACCCCAAAGCACTTACCAACACCTCAAAAGTGTGTCTATAGAAACTCGTCTGAAATGTCTTGTCATGTCAAAATAATACCTTCAAAAGTTGCTGTACTACTTTGCAGATGTTCAGCCAATAGGTCCAAACTACTCAATGTACCTTGTTCTTTATTTTTTATGTAATATGTTTACATTTGAGAGTTTTACAGTTCGAATTTTCTTAACCGTCTATAGCTGGAATTATTGTAATTTCATCCAAGTAAGTTTTAGAGTTGAAAGAGTTTATCAGAATCTCAAAGGCAACATCCAAGTCCCAAACGTTTGTGTCTCGAGGAACAATAGGAGGCAATGGGCATAAATGCCACTCTGCTCTGACTGCTTCCATTGCTTGTAGGCAGTGGTAGAGTTAGTGTTCTCAGTACAGAGTACAAGGCGATATACCAGGAGCCATAAACGCAACACAGAAGCGTTATTATTAACATATACAGAATATGAACTTATACAGAATATGAACTGGTCAATTACA
The DNA here is from genome assembly GCF_963971535.1 of Notolepis coatsorum. Lineage (NCBI taxonomy): Eukaryota > Metazoa > Chordata > Actinopteri > Aulopiformes > Paralepididae > Notolepis > Notolepis coatsorum. The sequence continues at coordinate 94,375,841 of NC_140177.1, forward strand.
CAACTAGAGTGAATAAAGACACAATAATTGATTAATAAAATAACTATTCACCATTAGCTGGACTCAGTTCCGTTTCACTTGAATGAATCGCTTGGGAGTCAGCAGCAGCAGACCATCGATCTTGTATGCTGAGAGTGGGACTGTATCCTTGAGCCCTTGTAGGCAGTAGTATACTGCCCTGTCAAGGCTAACCGCAGTAACTTGAAAAAAGTAAAAATTTAGTTATGAGAGAAATTTACCTTGTCAATAAATGTTTTATCTTGTGACTAAGTTTCAGATGTTAATGTCGCTCAGTTTTGGAGATATGGGGTTTTAAAAACTGCAGTAACTACAAAATCACACTCAAAACCCAGGCAGACCGCAGTAACTTCCAAACAGTGAAAAATGGCTTTAAAGTGTTTTGACTTGCCATCCAAAATGTGTTATAGGTAAATAGATGATAGTACCCAGATTTAACATGTATTAATGAAGTAATCTTTAGGCATACAAAAATATGACATAATTATTTTAATTAACCCCAAAAAAGCAGATATTGCACTCTGCTGCACGATTTCCTTAAATAATTATACAGGTAATGTACAAGCAAAGTGCAGTAACTTCAAATACAATGTTGTTTTCCCTCCAGCTTTCATAACTTAACCTAGCCATTTTGAAAATGAAATTTAATACCTGAATATATTGGAATGATGATGATCCAAATAAAATGGCTAGGTGAAGTTATGAAAGCTGGAGGGAAAACAACATTGTATTTGAAGTTACTGCACTTTGCCTGTACATTACCTGTATAATTATTTAAGGAAATCGTGCAGCAGAGTGCAGTATCTGCTTTTTTGGGGTTAATTAAAATAACTACGTCATATTTTTGTATGCCTAAAGATTACTTCATTAATACATGTTAAATCTGGGTACTATCATCTATCTACCTATAACACATTTTGGATGGCAAGTCAAAAAACTTTAAAGCCATTTTTCTCAGTTTCACTGTTTGGAAGTTACTGCGGTCTGCCTTGACAGGGCAGTATAGTTAGTGTACTGTATAGTGTTCTTAGTACAGAGTACTGTAGTGTTCTAGTTATCATTCTGCAAACATAGCCTGCTCTAAATGACGGATGGTGCCTCTGACATTCTGACTAACTCTTTCAATGAAAACACCATCTTGTTCCATGATACATCATGGAGCAAATACAGCTGCATTTCCATATGTAGGTATGTGCACTATTAACAGTATTGCCAGCTGTATAGCATGTAATGTGGATAGGTATTTTGGTTCCACATTGGCAGGACCCAATATACAGCACAACGTTTGTGAATTTTACATGTGCCAAGCGGATTGACAATTTTCAGATAATCTATACATTTTATTCTGTACTGTACATAGATACACTGTGTTATCCCAACGGTCACAATAGTTGCCGTCAACATGTTTGCTCATTCTATGACCACACTATACAAATTTGAGTAATTCAGCCAGGATGTAAACGGCTCTGGTCATGTGCACTGCACATATTGAGACCCTTTATTATTTCAATATTTGCTGGAAATACATTGATACATCATTCAGTAACATTTTCAGAGCCTTATAACAAACATTATTACACTATTGTGACCATGTGTAATATACATTACATTGTATGTACATGTTATAACATGCACATTTTCAGAGCCTTATAACAAACATTATTACACTATTGTGACCATGTGTAATATACATTACATTGTATGTACATGTTATAACATGCATGTATTTATTTTCTATATATATTTTCTATATATATTTTCAATTTTAACATTGCCATAATGTTGGAGAGGGCAACACAATGTTTTTGTAAGATAAATAGATGTATACTCTTTGAATAGAAATAAATATAAAGAGTTTGAAGTTGTAACACAATGTTTTTGTAAGATAAATAGTTTCGATGAAGAACAAAACCTCCTAAATGCATACAAAAAAGGGGAAAACTTCATATCTGCACTTTGCAAGGCACTAATACCTGGTCGGTATTGTTAACATATATAGTCCAAAAATAGTGTACGGTGTTTACAGTGTTATTGTACATTGCTAACATACAGATTATATATGTATACTCTTTGAATAGAAAAAAACAAAAGAGTTGTTTGAAGTTGATATAATGTGCTTGTGTAGTTATTTTTCTGTTAACTTATTCACATGGATTTTAAAACTGAACCTTAAGTTATAGTAACTGCAAATATTTGAGTTGATTAACTTAAAAATTTGAGTTGATTAACTTAAAAGAAATGAGGCATTAGATGGCCTCAATGTCTTTGAGTTCTGTTAACTTAATCACATGGATTTAAGGTTGAACCTTAAGTCACAGTAACTGAACATATTTGAGTTGCCTCCACTTGAGAACCTTAAGTCACAGTAACTGAACATATTTGAACTGTCTTAACTGAGAACTGTAAGTCACAGTAACTGAACATATTTGAGTTGACACCACTTGAGAACCTTAAGTCACAGTAACTGAACATATTTGAACTGCCTTAACTGAGAACTGTAAGTCACAGTAACTGAACATATTTGAGTTGACACCACTTGAGAACCTTAAGTCACAGTAACTGAATATATTTGAATTGCCTTAACTGAGAACTGTAAGTCACAGTAACTGAACATATTTGAGGTGACTCCACTAGAGAACCTTAAGTCACAGTAACTGAACATATTTGAACTGCCTTAACTGAGAACTGTAAGTCACAGTAACTGAACATATTTGAGTTGACACCACTTGAGAACCTTAAGTCACAGTAACTGAATATATTTGAATTGCCTTAACTGAGAACTGTAAGTCACAGTAACTGAACATATTTGAGGTGACTCCACTAGAGAACCTTAAGTCACAGTAACTGAACATATTTGAACTGCCTTAACTGAGAACTGTAAGTCACAGTAACTGAACATATTTGAGTTGACACCACTTGAGAACCTTAAGTCACAGTAACTGAACATATTTGAACTGCCTTAACTGAGAACTGTAAGTCACAGTAACTGAACATATTTGAGTTGACACCACTTGAGAACCTTAAGTCACAGTAACTGAATATATTTGAATTGCCTTAACTGAGAACTGTAAGTCACAGTAACTGAACATATTTGAGGTGACTCCACTAGAGAACCTTAAGTCACAGTAACTGAACATATTTGAATTGCCTTAGCTGAGAACTGTAAGTCACAGTAACTGAACATATTTGAGTTGCCTCCACTTGAGAACCTTAAGTCACAGTAACTGAACATATTTGAACTGCCTTAACTGAGAACTGTAAGTCACAGTAACTGAACATATTTGAGTTGACTCCACTTGAGAACTGTAAGTCAGAGTAACTGACCATATTTGATTTGACTTAACTGAGAACCTTAAGTCACAGTAACAGACCATATTTGAGTTGCCTTAACTGAGAATTGTAAGTCTTAGCCAACTGAAAACATTTGAGTTTATCAACTTAAAAAAATTGAGGCATGGGATGGCCTCCATTTTTTTAAGTTCTGGAAACTTATTCGGGTTTACAGTGTGACAAATAATAAACAAACTTGAACTTGAAGAAGAGGAGGTCTAGACAGAGGAGGAGGGTGTGGAAGACAGAGGAGAGGTGCAGGGATGAAGAGGAGGAGGTATAGACAGAGGAGGAGGGGGCAGAAGACAGAGGAGAGGTGCAGGAATGAAGAGGAGGAGTCCAGATGTCCCGAATCACGCAATAGAACCGGCAGACCACTTCTTCGTTCTCCGCAAAGACCGGACGGCAGAAGAGTCACTAAAGACGAGAGGAGGCGGCATTGCCTTCATGATAAACAAGGAGTGGTGCGATTTAGGCAACACAAAGGAACTGTCTAACCACTGCTCCCCAGACCTGGAGTTTATCACGATAAAATGTCGACCCTTCTTCCTCCCAAGAGAGTTAACGTCCATCATCCTCATCGGAGTGTACATTCCACCACACGCGAACACTGGGGTCGCACTTTCAAAACTTCACGACGAGGTAAACAAACTCCAGGCAGCTAATGTTGACGCTGCCATTTTGGTCTTGGGGGATTTCAACAGCGCGCGTCTTAAAAAGGTGCTGCCGAATTTCTATCAGCATGTGACCTGTCCCACCAGAGGCGAGAACATATTAGACCATGTATACTCGCAATTTAAGAATGGGTACAAGTCACAGGCTCTTAGTCCATTCGGTAAAAGCGATCACGCCGCCATATTCCTTTTGCCAAAGTACAAACAGAGTCTCAAGCGAACGCCGGTGGTCTCGCGAGAGGTTAAGCGTTGGGCCGTGACGTCAGTGGAGTCACTCCAAGCAGTGCTGGGAAGCACAGAATGGAGTGTATTCCGTGATAACACAGCCAATATTAACGAATACACCGAAACGGTGATTGACTATGTCTGTACTCAGGTAGAAGTAATAATCCCCAACACCAAAATTAATATCTACCCAAATCAAAAGCCCTGGGTAGACAAATCCGTCCGTGAGGCTCTGAAAGTGCGCACATCAGCATACAACACCGGGCTGGTGACAGGCAACATGGAAGAACACAAGATGGCAAGATACAACGTCAGGAGAGCAGTAATAGAGGCAAAACGGCGTTACAGGGATAAAGTTGAACTTCAGTTTGAACAGGCTGACTCTAGAGGCATGTGGCAGGGCCTCAGAACAATGACAGACTACAAAGGAACCCCCCTCAAACTGAACAGTGACATCTCCTTAGCAAATGATCTCAACTCCTTCTATGCGAGGTTTGAGGCTGTGAATAACAACACCAGCCTACAAACCACGGCAATGGGGGGGGGGGGGGTCTGCTGATGGAGACTCAGTGTTCAGGGTAACAGAGCATGAGGTGAGACGGATCTTTAAAAAAGTGGATATCAGGAAGGCAGCAGGACCGGACGGCATCCCCGGCCGCGTCCTAAAAGTCTGTGCCGACCAACTGGCCCCGGTATTCACTGACATCTTCAACCTGTCCCTGGAACAGGCCGTCATCCCCACCTGTCTGAAGAAGTCCACCATCATCCCTGTACCCAAAAAATCTACGCCCGCTTGCCTCAACGACTACCGCCCTGTAGCCCTCACCTCCATAGCCATGAAGTGCTTTGAGAAGCTAGTGAAGGGCTACATCTGTTCCTCCCTCCCCATCAACCTGGACCCTCTGCAATTTGCATATCGCCCCAACAGGTCCACGGAGGACGCCATAGCCCATGTGCTGCACACAGCAGCATCACATCTGGACAAGAGGCAGGGGAACTATGTGAGAATGCTGTTCATCGACTACAGCTCAGCATTCAATACCATAGTCCCCTCCAAACTCATAGCCAAGCTCAGGGACCTGGGCTTGAACTATGACCTGTGCCAGTGGGTCTTGGACTTCCTGACGGGCAGACCCCAGGTGGTAAGAGCCGGCAACTGCACCTCCTCATCCATCACGCTCAACATAGGGGCCCCCCAGGGCTGTGTTCTGAGCCCCCTCCTCTACTCCCTGTACACACATGACTGCGTAGCACAGCGGAACAACAACACCATCATCAAATTTGCTGATGACACAGTAGTGGTGGGCCTGATCTCTGCCAACGACGAAAGGGCCTACCTGGAAGAGGTAGAGAACCTGTCACAGTGGTGTCAGGAGAACTGCCTCTCCCTGAACGTCAGCAAAACAAAAGAGATGATTGTGGACTTCAGGAGGTCGGGGGTCAAGGACTACAGCCCCCTCAGCATCGACGGGGCACCGGTTGAGAGAGTGAACAGTTTCAAGTACCTCGGAGCCCACATATCCGAGGACTTGACATGGACCACACACATTGACAGTGTTGTGAAGAAGGCACGACAACGCCTCTACTTCCTCAGGCGCCTAAGGAAGTTCCAAGTCAGTCAGAAGATCCTTAGGAACTTCTACTCATGTACAATAGAGAGCATCCTGACCGGCAACATCACCTCCTGGTTTGGGAATAGCACTGCACAAGACCGTAGCAGACTACAAAGAGTGACACGTTCAGCCGAACGCACAATTGGAGGGGGGCTTCCCACCCTCCAGAACATTTACAACAAGCGGTGCAAGGGGAAGGCTAAGAGAATTATTAAGGACTCGAGCCACCCGAACAACTGCCTCTTTGAACTGCTGCCGTCAGGCAAGCGATACCGGAGTCTTAAGGCGAGCACAGAAAGACTCAGAAGGAGCTTCTATCCCCAGGCCATCAGGCTGCTAAACGAAAAAAAATCGCTAAACGAACAATAATCACTATGCAACAACCATCAAATGCACACAGCACACACACCCACACGCACACACTCACTCAAACAAACAACACACTGCAGCACCCACTCTCCACACTTTAGATCACACAAACACACTTACACTTTATATTATTGATAAAGGATTTGCACTACAACTCGTACACCTACTGTGAATTGTACCTAAACTGCACCTCGTCCATTTGTGCCTTGCACTATATAGTATTGTATATTAGTGCACTGCACAGTATTGTATATTGTATGGTAACTACGTCTACGAACATTGTACATATGTCTAAACTGAACACTGTGACCTCTTTTTTACTTCTAATTTTTACTATGTTTTTATTTCATACTTATCTTGTCATGCACAGTCTCTGGAGCGCAACAGTAAGAAGCATTTTGTACAAAAGTATTCTGTACTTCTGTATGACAACTATTAAAGAAACTTGAAACTTGTCTAGACAGAGGAGGAGGGGGCGGAAGACAGAGGAGGGTCAGAGAGAGATGGAGGTGAAAGAGAAAAAGGGAGGTGCAAGACAGTACACGGTAAATGGAGTAAATGGGAGAAGAGAAGAGAAGAAAGGAGAGAAAAAGAGAAGAGAGGAGGAGAAATGAGAGGAGGGAATAGGTGAGAAGAACAGGATGGAAGGCCGTAGAACAGATCGGAGGAAATAGGAGATGAGAAAAGAAGACACTTCTACCACAGACCACGTAACTAAATCAGCACAGTCTCTCTCCCTTCACTTCAATCCATTCCTCCGAGCCATAACCAAAATGAGAGGAGGGCAAAGCAATGAAGGGAGAACTCCACATGCTCAGTAACCAAGGCAACAGTGCTGCAGGTTCTCTCCTGGTCATTAAAGGAGTTAGGAATAGGAGAGAGAGAGAGAGTAAGCGGTGATAAAGGTCTATGATAAACAAACAACAAATTATACATTGTTTTGGTTACAAGATGCCAACCGTTTTTTATGTTGATGAAAATTGTCACAGAATTTGTGTATTATTTATTAATTTATTTTCTAATTAGGCTGTCATACGCAGGTTGGTAAGTGGTGATGGTATGTTTATACTGGTAACCATGACAACATAGATAAACAACAATGTGTTGTCCTGATCAAACATTGATGCAGACTGTGCTCCGTGTGTCGCCTCCTATGTCTGTGGCTTTAGGAGCTGGAGTAATTAGAAGAGGATGAGTCACAGCCCCACCGTTCTCAGAGTGTTATTAGAGTAATTAGAAGAGGATGAGTCACAGCCCCACCGTTCTCAGAGTGTTATTAGAGTAATTAGAAGAGGATGAGTCACAGCCCCACCGTTCTCAGAGTGTTATTAGAGTAATTAGAAGAGGATGAGTCACAGCTCCACCGTTCTCACAGTGTTATTTGGCACTTCTTACAATACAATTTGTCTCCTGGTGAGACAGTTCCTATTACAACACTGACCCGTACAATTCTGCTGGAAGTAAAGAGGCAAGAGGAGTCAAGAGAGGGGACAACATGATGATAAATCAACTCAGTTTAACTGAATAGTAGAAAACTAGTGCCATGTTCTGTTCTGTTTTTTTCTTCTTTTATATATGTATATATATATATATATATATATACCGTAATTTCTCTAATAGTAACCGGTATTCAATTAAAAACCGGGTCTCTATTAATGACCGGGTGCGCTGTTGAGCTAAGCAATTATAAGCCGGCCTCCTAATACAATACAAATACGGGTTTCATGTATATTAGAGGAATTACGGTATTTTCCTTTTTTTGACCACCTGTAATTACACTGTTTACTACCGTATTTCATACAGTACTTGGTTTCAATAAATGAACCCAGTACATTTTACTGGGTTCAAACTGACACAAAATGTTGATTTATTCATTATGATCTGTTTGAAAATTAGAAATATAGGCCTCTCTCTTATACATGCCTCCTCCTAATACAAGCCTGGTATCCGCTACAGTTGAAACAAATACAAGCCGGGGTTACTATTAGAGGAATTACGGTATATATATATATATATATATATGTATATGGATGTTTAGATTTTACACTTTGATTTTCTGTGTCAAGGTATTCATTTTTGATTCTGGTCTCACTGGTCTCAGGAATACTTCCTCTTAAACTAAAATATATTTGAGATACATAACAGCATCACCATCTCCTTCCAATATTGCTTCCAGCTCTGTGGTTAGCAGTCTTTTGATTCTAGTGGTGACTCATCTTCTGACGTAGCCTTGGGGGGAAAACAAATATTTACTATATATTTATTTATTTTTGGATTCCTGCTAATGCTTAATGAATGGCAGTTATAGTGACACATAAGGATGGTTATATATCGTATTTGCTTCGCGTCCCGCTCTGAGCCTTATGAGATATCCCTTATCTCCTATGATACCTATTGTATCTCCCACGAACAAAAATACATGCACCCCACCTGTATGGGGCCCCGCCCCCATGGTGGCACCGCCCATATAACGTGACTCTGGTCACGAAACACCCTTCCTCTATTTTCGTCCCAGCGTAATGGATGCGTGCACCATACGATAACTAGCAGGATGAAAAGATCAGAGTCATAATGTTGAAAGCTTACCGGAGGTTGCTGGCCCCTGGCATCTTCGACGCATGTTTTCGGCGACACGACGGGCCTATGTTGATGTTCCTCGTTTGATGACAGCACATCGAGGTTGAGGAGGTTCAGCTGTACAAGACTGGCTGTCGGGCCAGCTTGTACTCAGGTAGGCCCTGTGTCTTCAGGCATGGGTATTAGTGTTGGTAATGCTGGTTTGTTTTGTTACACAACCATGTTGTGTGTTGGCGCCGGGGGCAGGATGGTTTGGTGAACGTTCTCTGCAGGGAACGGTTTCCAAGCTGTCTTGGGCGTTGTTACAAAGGGTCAGATTAAACCGAATATATGTATTTATTACTTGAGATATATTGTATACTATTTGTATATCGTTTGATATCCCTTGTATATTCTTTGTATATATACACGGAATATCCCTTTACCTAGGTACAAGCCAGACCATAATATTCGTTCTCCTATTGGACAGCGACCCCTAGGCGCCAACGACCATACCCCCAATGGCGAGTTCAAAGCCACCGCCAAGGCATGTCTCAACATGTCCAGGTTTGCGCAGTAATACGAGACAGAACTGAGGTTGGCACTAGATAATTCACCTTACGTATAAATACGGCGCAGGTGGAAAGCAGCAGCAGTTCATTCAGTTCATCGTTCGTTCAAAGTATCGTTCGTTCATTACTAGTAAAGCCTTCACCACGAGTCAACGACCAAGTGAAGTGAGCAACTTTGCGTCTAAATAGAGCACTTATAACATGTGCGAATAAGATAGTAAAAGTGTCAGTTTAGTGAAATAACGTCACGTTCAACATAGTTTAATGTGAAGTATAGTGCACCGGAGAATCTACACCGGCGAATGCAGAGCCTTTTCCGGCTGGATTATATTGCTTTTGGTACTGTGGCTGCTGGAGCAGAGAACCGTCTACCCCACTGCTGTGTGGGATCTACCCTGTGAGGAGCACCATCGAGCCCGCCTCTAGGACCACAGAGGCTGGCTAGCTTTCATCCATGCTGTCGTGCATACTGGATTATAGCTGTTGCTTTTGTCTGCCGATCAAGGGAGTAATGTACCGCCTCCCGTAGCTGGAGCTTCTTTATTCCGCGTTGATTCAGACTTTGCTCCCGAACATTCTTCTACCCTGCCGGCTTACAACCGGAGGGAACCCCCCTAGTGTCTCCAGCTGACTACGAGTGTGCCTTATGTAATTCTTATGCTACAGGTGGCGTCAGTTATACCCATCTTACTATGCTCATGGACTTACGCTCTTGACCTACTTAAGTGTTCTTCGCCTTACAAGCGCAAGTATAATTCTCATTCTGTAACCTACCGTTGCTTACTCTAATAATAAATCCCTCCAAATAGAACTTTAGGTGTCATTGTTGTATTCTTGTGTGGGTGTTCACCAGATATACCGTGTACTGTATGGCCAGTAATTAAAGTACATAACTAAGTAGTGGTTTAATAATACCATACTCTCAATACAGTCAAGGAATTGTACCCCTCAGTTACAGGCGTGCTGCTAAAACATCTAATGCTATGCTACATGCTATCGCTAATGCCGCATGCTATTACTACTGCTAATTGCTACGCTGTTCTAATGTCTCCGCCGTGAGATGTTGTCACTCTCCCTCCTCTTGCCCGGTTCATCAATGAAGGTCAGTCGGTAGCTGTTGTGGGTTTTTTTGCTGAGTCCTATTTACCTTTTTCGGGTAAATGGGTTGACAACAGGGTAGGCCGTGGCTAGGCCTAGCCAGGTATGTTTCCTTGTGTTCCGGTGGAGTTTGTTGAACGGTGTTCCCATCTGGGTTGGCGTCGGGTAGTGGGGCTATGGGTCCAGCCGACATGGTAAACATGTTGCGTGTCTGTGCGCAGGCAATTGTTGTTTTTGGGTCCCACATCGCCTCGCGCTAGGCTGCAGTAGTATAAGGGCAGGGCCGCCTGGGAGAAATGTGAGGCCCTGTGCGTTTTTAGACGCGAGGCCCCCCACCCCCTGAGGCGGCCCTGTGTAGTGGGCTATTGTTTCGTTTTGTCACTCTGCTATGAGAAGGTCTGTCTTGCTACAGTTTTCTCTCCTCTCAACCATTCATACTGACGGTCAATCGGTATACTGGGGGAGTAGTGCGGGGGTGGGCTTTGTTTACCTTTTTTGGTAAATGGGCTAAACTAGGGCTGGTGTCCTGTTGTGAATATTTTGAATGAAGGCGGGACTAGTTCGCTCTGGTCCGTCTCCCCTTAACTTTGTGTGTATGGGTTTGCTCATTCTACAGTATTTTGTGGTTTAGCTCTTTTATTCATTTAACCCTTTCATGGTGCACACCACAGTGGAGGTTGCTGTTTGCAATCACCGCTGGTGCTCCGTGTTAACATCAGTCCTTTGTTTTTGACATATTGAAACAATGCCCCGCCCGGCCGACACCATGGGTGGGTCGGCCTGGCGAGTGGCTGGTGGGCTGTTAAGGCTTGTACCGCCACGGTATGGAATTGGCAACGATTAGAACTGTGTTCGAATTGCTGTTTTTTTCTATTAAAAAAATGGTGTCTGGTGGAGGGGCCTTGAGGGCCAGCCGACGTCGACACATCGCGCGAGGTTGTTGACGTTATTAGCTTTGACCCGGCCGCAAGCTATAACCGCTCGGGGTTCCCCTCTCCGCAGGGGATTTTGGTCTTCTGCTGGAGCGCGGGCGGTATTGTCCTAGGCCCTACACCGCCTCACACCGCGCAGCCAGAGGAAGAGAGAGCACGGCCTCGTCAGCGGCGATGACGGGGCCCTCGACAGGATGGCCATGTTTTTCCCCCGCCAGAGGTATCCTGGGCGTTGATTCGACAGGTGTCCACAAGGCCGACAGCCTTGGCGGCTGAGGGATCGGCCATGTAGGATGGGTTCGGCTTGAACAAACAAGCCGTCACCGTCCTGCCGCGAGCAGCCCGCTCTCCGATCACTCCCTTCCCCAACACCAGCGGAAGAAGTGGGCTCTGATTGTTTCCTTTGGCTGCGGGCCGCGTGCCTTCGTTGATGCGCGGGCGGCCCCCCTTTTCGCTTCTCATGGGGACATGGGCTGACACCCAGTTTATGGCTGAGCCTGGGTCTGTCCGTGAGAATGTTGTGCTGTCAAGCGGCTCCCACACCTTGAACTGTGTTGGTTGAGCCTGGTGTTACGTCTGTCAACTTAAGTGTTGTCAGCAGGGGGGCTCGAAACCTTTTGAGGCACACAGTGCGGGCTTCCCCGGCCTCGCCTTCGCCAGGCCAGGTATCATGTTGGTGCCTCCCACTCCTGAAATATTGGCAAGTGGTCGCAGCTCACATGATTTGGGGTGGTAGTAATATCACTGCAGGGCTACGGTGTGTAGGAACCCATGGGGGCCTTACACCTTGCATGTCCGGCTGCAGAACAACTCCTTCAGCATGTTCTGGAGGGGTGTTCAGTGGGGGGGCCTTTTTCATCGGAAGCCCCCCGTATCAGACCGGCCCTTTCTGTCGGGGTTCCCCCTTGGGTGCGATTGCCTCGTGGGTGGTGTCAGGGTCAGGTGTTCTGACACGGAACGCGCTCCTCGCACGGTTCCAGGTTTGGCTACGCACAGCGGGGGGACCGGGCCAACTATCTACAGTTCCTGGCGGACCTGCGCCACGTGACGGCGGGTGCGTTGGGAGTGTCGTCACATATGACTACGGCAGTACCATATGTCGAGGTGGATGGAGAGAACGCTGAGGCTTGTGTTTACACAACCCCACCCGTTTTCAGGTTTGGTACAGACCCTATTGTCAGGGTCTCCAGCAGTGACAGCTCTGGTCAACGAGATCCAATCTCTGTGGACGAAGCAAGCCATCGTCGTGGCGTTCTCCTCCCGGTGTTCTCTGCCCGAGAAGTCGGGAGGGAGGGGTGTAAGACCCAGGCTGGACCTGTCCCATGGGAAGGTTCAGCATTTTTTGGATCGTCTCCTACCTGTTGAACACTGTCAGGTGGGGGTCTGGTTCTCCTCCATAGACCTGTAGGATGCGTATGCGCATCCCCGATCTTCCATCCTAGGGCTTACCTACGCTTCCTTTGCAGGGTTAGCGTATGAGTACCAGAGGCTGCCGTTCGGTTTTCTCTGGCTCCCCGCATCTTCACCAAGTGCGTGGAGGCCGCACTGGGGCCTCTGCGTCGTCCGGGGTTACGGAGTGTTCTGCCCTGATGACGTTCTGGCCCTTCGCGGTCAAGGTGGATCGTCAGGTCTCGTACCAGGCAGGTCTCTACCAGCCTGGGGTTGCTGTAGACTGGATGTAGAGTACTCCTCTTCCCAGTCAACGGTTGGAGGGCTATGGGCATCCATCTCAGAGCGTGTTGTCAACACGCTCGGGAGGTTCCGTCCTAGGACAGTTACGGCGCTGTCTCACGTCGCGTTTTCACCGACGCCTCCCTCGCTGGTGACGCGTCGGGCCAACGCAGTAGGGGGCAGCTGGCAAACCATGCTGCCCGGTCTGCGCTACGTTCAATGTGTTGGTGTTGAAAGCGGTCCTTCTGGTCCACAAATGGTGTTGATCAGGACGGACGATACGACGTCAGTGTCGTGTATCGACAGACAGGGAGGAGTACGCTCCCCCTGTCTGCACCAGGCTGCGGGCGGCTGGCTATGGGCTTCCTCCATCTGCGCGGCCTGAGGGCTCCCCACATCCCCGGCAGGGAGAATGTGGGTGCAGGTGTACTGTCGCGGGGCGGTCCTCATCCTGACGGGTGAGGATTACGTCTGGACATGGCCAGGCAGGTCTGGGACCGATGCCGTGCCGCCAGGGATTCTTCCCCATACATCTGTTAGGTCAGTTGTTGGGACGGGTACGTTGAGGGGCGCAGGTTCTTGATCCTGATGGTGTTACCATCTGGAATGCGCATGCTCCCTCCACTGTCGCGCTTACGCGGGCAGATGACGTATGTTCCAAGTGTGGTGTAAGGCGGGGGGCCGGGACTCAGTCTCCTGCCCCCTGGATGCTGTCCTTAGTTACCTCCAGTCTCTCCTTGATAGACTGTCGGCTTCGACGGTGAGGGTATATGCAGCAGCTATATCCTCCTATCATGAGGGGTTTGAGGGGATGTCTTGTTCAGCCACCCTCTTGTGAAGCGTTTCCTGCTTGGTGCTCTCTCGGTACGTCCAGAGTGCCTGTCTTTTCGGACCGATTGCGGTGTCACTCTGCGACCTAATCCTGCTTTCGTGCCTAAGAATATCCGGAGTTCCTTCCGCTCCCGGGATATTGTGGTTCAGGCGTTTCGTCCTCCTCCTCACACTAGTGAGTTAGATGCGGGCCTTCACCTGTCATGTCCAGTCCGTGCTTGGGGATTTACCTCAGCCGTACTCAGGACTTCAGGGTTACCGACCAGCTTTGTCTGTTACGGTGGGGCTCGTGCTGGTAAGGCACTGTTGGAGCAGCGCCTGTCCCATTGGTTGTGCGAGGGCATTACCCTCTGCTACACGTTGGCTGGGCAGGATCCCCCTGGGGGCGTCAGGGCGCACTCCACTCGTGGGGTGGCTGCTTCTGCCGCTCTCCTGGGTGGGGCCTCGGTGGAGGACATCTGTGCTGCAGCTTCGTGGTCCTCCCCGGGCCCCTTTGTAAGGTTTTACCTCATGGACATGACCGGGGGTTCTGTCTCCCAGGCGGTTCTGGGGTCTGTGGCCTTTCCTGCTTCCCGTCCTTTGGTCGGGTAGCAGGAGTGTATGGGTATGGGCCACAGTGTGTTGGGTCACACGTGGTTCCGCCTGTACGATGTGTTCAAGGGGTTCTAGTTCCCTCTTGTTCGCATTCAGGTGGAGTTGACTGCGCCCCCCCCTTCATTAGGAAGGATGGGGTGACAGGGCTCCCCGCACCCCTTGATGTGGGCTTACGGGTCCTCAGGGGGTACATTTGTCGGGCCTCGCGTCCGCTCTTCCCCATTATCTCATAAGGCTCAGAGCGGGACGCGAAGCAAATACGATATATAACGATAGGTTATGTAGATAACCTAGTTATATTAGTATTGGCTGAGCGTCCCGCTCTGCGCGGCCCTGAGTTCCCTCTTGAGGGATCTTTTCCTGGGACGGGTTTTGGCGAGGAAGGGTGTTTCGTTATATGGGCGGTGCCACCATGGGGGCGGGGCCCCATACAGGTGGGGTGCATGTATTTTTGTTCGTGGGAGATACAATAGGTATCATAGGAGATAAGGGATATCTCATAAGGCTCAGAGCGGGACGCTCAGCCAATACTAATATAACTAGGTTATCTACATAACCTATCGTTTTGCCCCTCCCACTCTGAGCAACAGCTTACGTTTGCTGATGTTTGTAGGCTATGATGTGATTACCAGCTCACCTGGGCCTTTCTTCCTGCACTGAGAGACACCTGAGAGAGCAGCTGAGGCCAGCCTTTGTTTGGTGTTTGATTTGGTCGGCTCCCCTTTAAAAAAAAAAAAGAAAGTGAAACTGTAGAACCATGATGGTCTTTGGTCATGAGTCCATGTTAAGTTTCTAATCTATACTTGATAAATATTAAATATAATAATTTTTTTAATTCGCTGTGCATCAGGTTAAAAATGCTGGGCAACATGGTTATTATTAGGGAATGCACTTTGTTTTGTATGTTGATTATCTGTTACCATTTCAGAAATTTGTTGAATACAATTATTTTATGTAGTGTGTTTTTTCTACAGTACATTAACCAGTTAATCTGTAGACCGTTTTCGCCTAAAGATACATGCCTAAGTAAATGGAAGATTGCTCCACTTCTGCAAGGTCAATTTGCATGTTCTTATCTAGGAACATCTAGGGACCTGGGGGTATGTATTTCCAGTGTCAGAAATATTTTTGAATATTTATTAATATTGAATACATTAATTATGATTCATTATGATTTATGATTTTTTTTTTTTTTTTTTTATTTACTTACTTTGGCCATTCCCCTGGCTCTTTTTAGCGTTTATCGCATTTATTCTGGTCAAGAATGACCGACAGAAACAGGCTGAAGGGGTACAGATGGGGGGGAAGACACTCTGGGAAAGGCACGGCTGCAGTCCGGGATTCGAACTCGCTAAACCCCAGATCCGTGATGAGCACGGTTGTCCCCGGCGCCGAAATAGCGCTCGAGGTACGTGGTGAGCTACTGGAGCTCCCATGATTTATGATTTTTGCATTTTTGATCATGTTAAATCTGCTGGGCACGAGAAAATGAGCTCATTCACCACCTTATTGAGATCATGTGTACAAAAAATCTAAGCAAATGAACCGCGGGAAGATGATTAAACAGAAGGATTTGTAGATACAGTAATTAATGATAATCGACTTTAATTATAAATTCATATTTGACCTTGAACTTGACCTTGACCTTATTATGGCCAAATCATACATCTATGGATAAGGAAAATGCTCATATTTCCAATGGCAGGGTTGAATCTGGATTTAGTCATTTCTTGCGTTTTTTACGATAATTAGCATTTTCCGATAAATTAGTATTTCCGATAAAATATATAAAACATCGGTAAAAATGAAAATATACACTTTGACTACTGTTTTTGATAGGGTTATGGTCTTTACTCTTGGCTACAAAAAAATATTAAAAAACATTGACCTCTTAACATCCAAGGGCCCACATGTGGACGATTATTTGCCGACCTCTAGTGGCTCGGGTGTGCATTTCTTTTAATACAATATATAGATAGAATTAAAGCCCTATTGGTTGCCTGTCGATTGCCCTTTCAGGTGACAACATCCGTTCAGCGGTTCTCGAGTTACATGCCGATATGTGAGGACACATTACCACCCCCGACTCCCGGGGCTCTAGCTCCGTCAATCATTTGGCGATCTCGAAAATCTTTGCACAGGGTTGTAGCCAATGAGTGTGGCTTTCCAATGATACCGCATCTAATATGGTCTCTATTGATCGATTTATGATAAAGAAAAGCAGGGTCCCCCTATAGGGGGACCTTAAGGCTTAACAAGTCATAAGGTCAAAGTGACATAATGTCACTTTAACCGTTTCACTGCCGCACTACCAAACGGTTAACCCTTTCACTGCGACAATACACAGAAGGTTAACCCTTTTACTGCCACACGACAGCAGGTTAACCCTTTTACTGCCACACTACAGAAGGTTAACCCTTTACTATCACACTAAAGTAGTAAAGGGTTAATGTAACTCCTCCACCTCAGACATTGACCCTATACCCACAGCTTTCTTCAAACGGGTGTTTAATAGTGTTTCAAGCCATGTGCTAGATATCATAAACACTTCCCTTAGAACTGGTATTTTCCCAGATGCCTTTAAAACAGCAGTTATATAGTCGTACTGGCGAATCGCGTCCTGCTCTTCGCCATCGAGATATACCTCATGTCCAGTACCTAGTGTACTCCATCAACGAATAAAACAAATACACCCAGCACCTGCCAGGCCCCGCCCTAGTGACGTACTATATAGCACTAGGCGTGGTCACCACTAGCTCTTCCTCTATTTTCGTTTCCATCATGGCGGATGCTTGCACCCTGTGAAACTAGTTGTAATGAAAAGTTTAGAGAAATTACGATGTTGAGTGCTTACCGGAGATTTGCCTACCCCTGAAATCTTCGCGGCATGTTCTGACGGCGCTCGTATGGACGTTTCCCAGGCTGTCCTGGAGCGTGCTGCTAATACTAAATGCTATAATGCTGTTCTACTGTTCCCCGCTGTGGGATGTCACTAGGCATGACAATGCTGGCGTTTGTGATGTGCTCGAGTTGTCCCGGGAGACAACCGAGTTGTGTATTGGCGCAAGCGGCGGGATATCTGGGTAAACGTTGTTGTTTTCCCCGTTATCCTGGAGCGCGGCTAACGCTATGCTATGTTGGGCTACTGTTTCTGTTTTGTCTCCCTGCTGCGGGAATGTCTGTCTACACTACAGTCTTCCCTCCTCTTAACCATTCATGCTGACGGTCAATCGGTGTCTACTGGGGGAGTATTGCGGGGGGGCTTTGTTTACCTTTTCATGGGTAAATGGGCTGAGGTCTAGGGCTGGTGTGCTTTTTGTGAATATTATGAATGAATGCGGGACTGGTTCTCTGGTCCACATCCCTTTAACGTTGTGTGCATGGGCTAGCCCATTTTACAGTATATTGGTGGTGTTAGTTCATTTATTCATTAACCCCTTTATGGTGCACACCACATTGGAGGTTGCTGGTTGCAACCACCACTGGTGCTCCGTGTTAGCATCAGTCCTTTGCTTTTGATATGTTGAAACAGTGCCCCGCCCGGCCGACGCCATGAGGTGGGTCGGCCCGGCGAGTGGCTGGTGGGCTGCTAAAGCCTGTACCGCCACGGTATGGAATTGGCAGCGATTAGTAACTGTGTTCGAATTGCTGTTTTTTCTGTCAAAAATGGTGTCTGGTGGCGGGGCCTTGAGGGCCAGCCGACGTCGACACATCGCGCGAGGTTGTTGACGTTATTAGCTTTGACCTAGCCGCAAGCTATAACCGCTCAGGGCTCCCCTCTCCGCAGAGGATCTTGGTCTTCCGCTGGAGCGTGGGCGGTATTTGTCCTAGGCCCCACACCGCCTCACGCCGCGCAGCCAGAAGTGAGAGCACGGCCTCGTCAGCGGCTATGGCGAGGCCCTCGACAGGCGGCCATGTTTTCCCCCGCCAGAGGTATCCTGGGCGTTGAGTCGACAGGTGTCCACAAGGCTGACAGCCTTGGCGGCCGAGTGATCGGCCATGTTGGATGAGCTCGGCTTGGAATATACAAGCCGTCGCCGTCCTGCCGCGAGCAGCCCGCTCTACGATCACTCCCTCCCCCAACATCAGCGGAAAAGGGGCTCTGATTTGTTTCCTTTGGCTGTGGGCCGCGAGCCTTCGTTGAAGCACGTTTAACTTCTTATGGGGACAGGGGCTGACACCCAGTTGATGGCTGAGCCTGGATCTGTCCGTGAGAATGTTGTGCTGTCAAGCGACTCCCACACCATAAGCTGTGTTTGGTTGAGCCTGGTGTTACGTCTGTCAACTACAAGTGTTGTCAGCAGGGGGGCTCGAAACCTTTTTGAGGCACACAGTGCGGGCTTCCCCGACCTCGCCTTCGCCGGGTATCATGTTGGTGCCTCCCACTCCTGAAAGATTGGCAGTGGTCTCGCAGGCGCGTGTGATTTGGGTGGTAGTAATATCACTGCAGGGCTACGGTGTGTAGGAACCCATGGGGGCCTCACACCTTGCATGTCCGGCTGCAGAACAACTCCTCAGCATGTTCTGGAGGGGTGTTCAGTGGGGGAGCTTTTGTCACCTAGACTGATGTCAGCTTCCCCCGTATCAAACCGGCCCTTTCTGTCGGGGTCCCCCCCTTGGGTGCGATTGCCTCGAGGGTAGTGTCAGGGTCAGATGTCCCGACACGGAACGCTCTGCTCGCACGGGTCCAGGGTTGGCTACGCACAGCGGGTGGGACCGGGCCGCCTATCTACAGTTCCTAGCGGACCTGCGCCACATGGTGGCGGTGTGCGTTGGGAGTGTCATCACATATGGCTACAGCAGTACCATATGTCGAGGTGGATGGAGAGAACGCTGAGGCGGGGACTTGTATTTACACAACCCCACCACGACATCCAATCTCTGTGGACGAAGAAAGCCATCGTTGTGGCGTTTTCCTCCCGGTGTTCTCTGGTGCCTGAGAAATCGGGAGGGGGGTGTCAGACCCAAGCATACCTGTTGAACACTGTCAGGTGGGGGCCTGGTTCTCCTCCATAGACCTGTAGGATGCGGATTTGCATCCCTGATCTTCCATCCTAGGGCTTACCTACGCTTCCTTTGCAGGGTTAGCGTATGAGTACCAGAGGCTGCCGTTCGGCTTTTCTCTGGCTCCCCGCATCTTCACCAAGTGCGTGGAGGCCGCACTGGGGCCTCTGCGTCGTCAGGGGTTACAAAGTGTATTCTGCCCTGACGACGTTCTGGTCCTTGGCGGTCAAGGTGGATCGTCAGGTCTCATACCAGGCAGGTTTCCTACCAGCCTGGGGTTGCTGTAGACTGGAAGTAGAGTACTCCTCTTCCCAGTCAACGGGTGGAGTGCTATGGGCATCCCTCTCAGAGCGTGTTGTCGACACGCTCGGGAGGTTCCGTCCTAGGATGGTTACGGCGCTGTCCGTGATACGCCTGCTCGGTATGATGGCATCTGCTCATTCCGTGGTCCCTCTTGGCCTCCTCTTCACCCCAAGAGGAGGTTACAGAGGTGGTTCTTTTCCAGTATGGAAATAGACCCGGTGAGAGGCAAGTGGAAGCGGCTAATGTTCCCGTGTCAGTACTGGGGGACCTCGCCCCCTGGGGAGGGCCTGGGGTCCTCACCAGGGGGATCCCCATGGGCAGTAGGCTGTCACACGTCACGTTTTTCACTGACGCCTCCCTCGCTGGAGACGCGTCGGGCCAACGCAGTAGGGGGCAGCTGGCAAGCCATGCTGCCCGGTCTGCGCTACATTCAATGTATTGGTATTGAAAGCTGTCCTTCTGGTCCTCAAACGGTGTTTGATCAGGACGGACAATACGACGTCAGCGTCGTATATCGACAGACAGGGAGGAGTACGCTCCCCCCGTCTGCACCGGGCGGCAGGCGGCTGGCTATGGGCGTTCTCCATCTGCGCGGCCTGAGGGCTCTCCACATCCCCGGCAGGGTGAATGTGGGTACAGGTGTGATGTCGCGGGTGGGGATTACGTCCGGACATAGTCAGGCAGGTCTGGGACCGATGCCATGCCGCCTGGGATTCTTTCCCCCATACATCTGTTAGGTCAGTTGTTGGGGCGGGTACGTTGAGGAGCGCAGGTCCTTGATCCTGATTGTGCCGGACCAGGGCGCAGCTGTGTGGTTCCCGGTCCTGATCCAGCTCTTGGTATCTCTGTCATGGCCTGTTCCTTGGTCATCGCGGGCCCTCTCTCAAGCGCACGGGTCTCTGTGTTAGTTCCCTGTGCTGGGCCAGCCGCTGATGGTTTGGCTGGTGAGAGGGTGAGTCTGGAGAGGATGGATCCTTCTGTGGTTGGTACCATCCGGAACGCGCATGCTCCCTCCACTATCGCGGGTTACGCTGGGTAGGTGGCGTATTTTTTATATATTATATTTTCCAAGAGTGGTGTAAGGCCACCCTCTTGTGAAGTGTTTACTGCTTGGCGCTCGGCGCCTTAAGCCGGTAAAACGTTCTCTGGCTCTGAGTTGGGATCTTCAATTGGTCCTCGGTCGGTTGTCCGAGGCCCCGTTTGAGCCTCTTGAGCAAGGCCTTTGGGACTGCGTTCCTGCTGGCCGTCACCTCCGCTAAGCGCCTGGGTGAGCTCTGTGCTCTCTCGGTGCGGCCTGAGTGTCTGTCTATTCGTTTCGATAACGGTGCCACTCTGAGGCCTAATCCAGTCTTCGTGCCAAAGAATATCCGGAGCTCTTTCCGCTCCAGGGATATTATGGTTCAGGCGTTCATCCGCCTCCTCATGCTAGTGAGTTGGAGGCGAGCCTTCACCTGTCATGTCCAGGCTTGGGGATTTACCTCAGTCGTACTCAGGGCCTCAGGGCTACCGATCAACTTTTTGTCTGTTGCGGTGGCTCTCGCGCTGGTAAGGCACTGTCAAAACAGCGCCTGTCCCATTGGTTGTGCGAGGGCATTGCCCTTTGCTACACGTTGGCCGGGCTGGCCCCCCCTGGGGGTGTCAGGGCGCACTCCACTCGTGGGGTGGCGGCCTCTGCCGCTCTGCTGGGTGGGGCCTCGGTGGAGGACATCTGTGCTGCGGCTTCATGGTCCTCACCGGGTCCCTTCGTAAGGTTTTACCTCATGGACATGACCTGGGGTTCTGTCTCCCAGGCGGTTCTGAGGTCTGGAACCTCTCCTGCTTCCCGTCCTTCGGTGGGGTAGCAGGGGTGTGTGGGTGTGGGCCACAATGTGTTGTGTCACACGTGGTCCCGCCTGTGCTGTGCGTTTAAGAGGTTCTAGTTCCCTCTTTTTCGCACTTGGGTGGAGTTGACTGCCGCCCCCTCTTCACTAGGAAGGAGGGGTGACGGGACTCCCCTCCCCCCTGATGTGGGCTTTCGGGTCCTCAGGGGGTGCATTTGTCGGTCCTCGCCTCTGCTCTGTCCCCATATCTCGATGGCGAAGAGCAGGACGCGATTCGCCAGTACGACTATATAACGATAGGTTATGCATATAACCTAGTTATATGAGTACTAGCTGAGCGTCCTGCTCTTAGCTTGCCCTGAGGTCCCTTGGGGAAACTTTTCTTTTGGAAACGGTTTTCCGAGGAAGAGCGAGTGGTGACCACGCCTAGTGCTATATAGTACGTCACTAGGGCGGGGCCTGGCAGGTGCTGGGTGTATTTGTTTTATTCGTTGATGGAGTGCACTAGGTACTGGAGATGAGATATATCTCGATGGCAAAGAGCAGGACGCTCAGCCAGTACTCATATAACTAGGTTATATACATAACCTATCGTTGTAAAGCCATTACTAAAAAAACTAACTTGGATAGTAATGTAATGGCAAATTATCGTCCAATATCCAACCTACCATTCATTAGTAAAGTACTTCATAAATAAATTCCTTTCTTGAAGAAAACAACATCTTAGAAGAATTTCAGTCGGGATTTAGAAAATATCATAGCACTGAAACTGCCCTCACCAAAATAATCAGTGACCTAAGGCTAAACTCTGACGAGAATAAGATCTCCATCCTTATCCTGCTAGATCTCAGTGCAGCATTTAATACAATCGATCACGATATTCTAATTGATCGTCTTGAAAACCATGTCGGTTTCTCAGAACATGTGCTAGGCTGGTTTAAAACATACATCAGAGGGAGGAAATTCTATGTTAAACTAGGAGATCACATGTCTGATATATACGACAACAACTATGGAGTTGCACAAGGGAGTTGCTTAGGTCCTTTACTCTTCTTCCTTTACATGTTACCGCTGGGTGATATCATCAGAGAACATAATGTAGATTTCCATAGCTATGTGGATGATACACAACTGTACATATCTGCTAAACCAAATGATACAGCGATTAGCTCCATTACAGACTGCTTACTGGCAATAAATAAATGGATGAGTAAGAACTTCCTGAAACTAAACGAGAACAAAACTGAAATTCTAATTATCGGCCCCAAAACTAAAAAAGAAACATTAATAAAGAACCTGGGAGGACTAACCCCTTGGATAAAATCTGAGGTCACTAGTCTCGGGGTTATCATAGATTCAGAACTGAACTTCAATTCTCATATTAGCAAAGTGACGAAAACATTGTTCTTCCATCTCAGAAATATAGCAAAAGTACGACCATTTATTAATCAGAACGATGCTGAGAAGCTAATTCATGCATTCATATCTAGCCGGTTAGACTACTGTAATGCACTTTTCACAGGTCTCCCTAAGAAAACCACAGAGAGGCTTCAGCTAATCCAAAACTGCTAACTAGAACCAAAAGGAGAGCACATTAGTCCAGTCTTAGCTGCTTTACACTGGCTTCCTGTAACATTTAGAATTGACTTTAAGGTCCTTCTCCTTACATACAAAGCTCTAAATGGACAGGGACCTAGCTACATCGCCAACACTAATAAATTACACACCAGCAAGAACACTGCGATCATCAGCTGCTGGACTACTAGAGGCTCCCAGAAACAGTCAAAAGAGGATCGGTAATGCAGCCTTTATCAACTATGCCCCAAAACTGTGGAACAAACTACCCCAAAACATCAGAGAAGCCAACTCGCTAGACATCTTTAAAAGAAAGCTTAATCTCTTTGCTCAGGCATTTCACTGTGGGGTAATGCAGGCAAATATTTGAAGATAGATATCTGCTACCACCTAGTGGCAAGGGGACATATTATTATAGAAACATCAGGGATATCCTGACACAAATTGTACTTACCTGCACTATTCTTACCCTGCCTACTTTTATACACTGCCTATCAAATTCATGTGTCGGTTCTATGCTAATTTTATCTCACTACCTCCTACTGTATGCACTGTAATTTTAAGAGAACTATTTTATCACACTTTTTACTTCTTACTGATGACTATTTTTAAACTGAATCATTTTAAACAATTTTTATTATTTGTATTACTGAATCAAACTGTAAACAGAGAGCCTATTGGGATGCTAGATCATAATGTGAAACACTGTGATTTACCATACCTTGCTATCTGTCTATCTTTATTTACATTTTTATAAAAAAAATAAAAAATATGCTCGTTATTATTATTATTATTATTATTATTATTATTATTATTATTATTATTATTATTATTATTATTATTATTATTATTATTATTATTATTATTATTATTATTATTAACTCAACTGGACTGTCATACTATTCATTTGCACTAGCACTATTGCACTTGGGACATTGATATTATATTATTGATGTTATTATTTATACATGCTATATTCAGTATGTTTGTAGGTGGTGATGCTCTAAACTCAATTTCGTTGGACCAACAATGACAATAAAGATTATATTCTTTTGCACTCCTCTACACATTACGAAGTAAACAAAATACAATACAAAATGAACGGAATACTAAAGAAAATAGATCTTATGAGTTATGACCAGTATCTAACTTGTTCGACAAATATAATGCTGAGTGCGAATAGCCTTTGCAACGCGTGATTTAGAAATAAGGCTAAGCACTGACATTTCAAATGCTTGGTTCTGAGATGATGATCAATACAGTAAACATTTATTTCTGATATAGGTGCTGATCAGCAGTTATTATTATTATTATTATTATTATTATTATTATTATTATTATTATTATTATTATTATTATTATTATTATTATTATTAAATTAGAAATTAATTAATAAGACCTCCTCTCCTTCACTATAATCTAATTATGAAATCAGATATAGGCCTGGGCCCTCATTCATCAATGTGGCGTAGGAAATGTTCTATTTCCACACGTAAGCACAGAATTTAGAATCAGTGCACGCACAGAAATATTGGGATTCATCAACCGTGCGTACACAGGTCCTATGCTCCTCCGTGTTGATGAATACCACTTTGTTCTACCGTCAATGCTCGTGCATGATTATCCATATATGGTCATGAAAGTGATGAAACACCCCCCATGGGATGTGAAATAATGGACTGACCCAAGCGGAACTCTGAGAAACTTCACGGAGATTGTTCACTGCTGTCGAACCAAGAAGACACAACGCGTGTTATGGGATAAATAAAAGGCGGACTTGTAAACGGTGATGTCAGATATCAACGGCTCCCTAAGACCATTGCTGCAATTCTGCCTGGACAGCTCAAAATACTAATAAAGACCGTTCGTTGACCACTGTTTGGCGTTGGTTGTGTGTCATTATAAGCGTGCTGTAATATGAATGCCTTTATTAGTTGTGTTCGATTGGCTATATGATTTTTAGAGGCATCTATTTTGTTGTCGGTATTACCGACAACAAAATAGATGCCTCTAAAAATCATATACTATTAGGTAGCCTATATGAATTACATATAATAGCAGCCATAGCCTACATTATGCAACAGTAACTTGCGCATACCAGTGTATGCGACGGACCAGTGTATACCTTATATCATATCATATTCATATAATAGTTTACTCTATCAGCATACCAGCATGTAATATGTTCTTTGTTAGAACTTAACCCGTTATTATTTTGCACATAGATTGCAGAAATACGGGAACGTTTTGATTTACATTAAAAGGCTTTGACATTGTAAAACTAAATACGTGGAATTCTGTAAGCATAATACAAGTCATATCACCCACACGATATGCTCTGTGTCCAGAGCATGTATGCTTTTCATTCATTTAAGACACATTATTGCAAGGGTTTTGTAATACACATACACCCTGGTGTCATTGCAATGCGTTTTTTATTCTTTCTTATACAGTAAAAAGGGGGAAGAACACTATATCGTGGGTGTTCATATGACTTGTATTCTGCTTACAGCTTCGAAATTCCACTTGTTTCGTTTAACGTAAAGCCTTTTAAATATAATCAAAACGTTCCCGTGTTTCTGCGGTCTGTGCGCAAAATAATAATGAGTTGAGCTACGCAGTCAGTCAGTACACCCCGTATATTCCGATAACGCTATATAAACCATGCTGCATTCATTCTGAGAGAAAGATCTATTATTCTAGATGCTATTTATAGGGTTTTGACCATAATTACACTACTGTTGCTATTTTACAATGAACTATAATGAATTACGGTTCATACAGAACATGCCAGTGAGAGAGAGAATAGGGATACGGTATGTGTCAACTTATGCAAAACACGCCCCTTTTAGTTTGATTGATTGTAACCACGCCCCTTTTTGGAATTTGGAGCGTTCTGATTGGTCGAGAGGTTTAAGGGGGCGGGACTTAGGTGTATGTCATACCTTATAAGGGCATATATCAACGTTTGATGGATTGTAGCCACGCCCCCCTTTTTAGATGATTTATGACCCCCTAGGGCTTCTCTGATTGGTCTAGGATGTAAGGAGGCGGGACATCCGGTTTTGAGGGAGAGACATCCGGTTTTCGGAAGGGGAGGAGTTTTCAGATTTTTTTCAAAATAAAAGTTTTATTTTTTTCAAAAAAAAAAAAAATCCTTCAAAATAAAAGATTCAAAAAAAATTTTAGATTCAAAAGTTTTTTTTATTTTCAGATTGTATGTATTCCATGGTTTTCACAATATGTATTTCTGTATTTCCAAAAGTTTTCAGAATATATCTTCACAATTAAGTTTTACAAGGTTGAATACATTATGTGTATTCCAAAGTCTTAAGAATATATCTTCAGCAAGTGCATTTATTTCAAATGGTGAGTGTATCTTCAGAAAGTGCATTTATTTCAAATGGTGAGTGTATCTTCAGAAAGTGCATTTATTTCAAATGGTGAGTGTATCTTCAGAAAGTGCATTTTCTTCCAAATGGTGAGTGTATCTTAAGAAATACCCTCTCTCTGTCTGTTTGCTGTTGGTGTGTGTCTCCACTCTGTAGGCTGTGTGTTCTCTCAAATGTCTCTCAGTAGATTGAAATGAAAAGCTGCAGCTTCTCTGAAAATTCAGATAGTGACAAACCCTGTAGATGTCATAGGAGGCTGGAGAATGACTACGGCCAATGAGATGACTCAAAACCATCTGCCAAAAGCAGATTTATGACTCTGCAACTTCCCGTTTCTGTAGAAAAACGGCCCCCAAGGTGTCTGTGTGTGTTTTCTTAAGGCCAGATGCCAAATGTCACAATCTTTAGATAATTGTATTCCAAATTACAAATGTAATGTGTCTAATGTGTTTAAGCAAAAGTCTAAATAAATGTAAAATAAATTGTTTGTATTCCAAATTACAAATGTATGTATGTATATTAGTTTCATGGATAAAGACATAATCTTTATACACTTGTGTTTAAGCAAAAAGAAAATTACAAATGTAATTTGTAAAATTAAAAGTGCACCATTACATTAGCATGCAAGGGTCTAGGGTTTGAATATTTCGTTAATACAGGTGTTTTATATTATACACATTAATTATTTTAGAGTTATTATTAAAAGAGTTGGGCTGAAAATATAAAGTACAGAAAAGATCTATGTGTGTCTGTGAGGTGTGTGTCTCTGATCGGGGGTGTGAACAGGGCTCTCTTAGGTGCTAAAACACAGCATGAGGTGTGAAGATTAGGGCACATGCATACTTGGAGTAAAAAATTTAAACTCAACACACATTTACAGTCATCATTCAAATGGTTTATATCTTTTGTAACATGTACAAGTAATGTACAACATTATACTCATAGCATATTTTTAGTTCACACAATGTTTTCACACATATTTTAAAATATTTCCCCATAAACAGGCATATGTCCTAATAAACTAACCTACACTTTGATGAATATTGTTACACCGCTAACAGAGATGTATTATAATTATAATTTGGATAAAAACGTCAACTAATTGACTAAATGTAAAAGTAATACCAACTAAGAAGGTGATTCTTATTTTCTTATTTCGTAAGACTAAAATTAAAAGGCTACAGATCATAGAAAAACGTATGTCTTGTTTACATCAGAGTCCCCCTTTTTTCAATACATCCAGACATTTAGGACATAGCAGATTTACAAATACAACACTGTTTGTGAAAACAGTCCAGAAAATATCTGTCCAAGCTGTTTTAACTGTTTCAACCATCTTTAATTAAGACTTATTTTGGATATAGATCACTTCAAGGCCTGAATGTCCATACACTGTAGCAATGGTAAGCATGCATTTTCAGGTCAACTTCCCCTTTTTAGCACGGTTCAGACATCGCCACCCCCTCTTTTAATGTCACAGTAACCTGAAATAGCACAGAGTGTGGGGAAAAGCCTTATTCAAAATAAAAAAACTTTGAAACTGTACCCATTCTCCAATCTGTTAATAAACTTTTCAATCAATCAATATATGATTAGGTATAAAAGTTAAAGACATGATAGATTAGAGTTGGGGGCGAAAATATAAAGTGCTGTAAATATCTATCTTTTTGAGGATCTGGGTGTGAAAGGATCTGGGTGCTGCAAGGAGGTGTGAAAGATTAGGGACCAAACAACCTCTGTATATTTGCTTGTAATACTCTGCATTTACTCTAAACAAAACTAATAAAGTCTGTATTACAGCTAACTCTTTAAGTTTCAATAGTTTGGATTTAATACATAATTCATTGGTATGTTCTCTTGAATCTACATTGTGAACTATTCTTACTGCTCTCTTCTGTAATATAAATAAGGGCTTTATGTTGCTTTCATACGTGTTACCCCACACTTCCACACAGTAACTCAAATATGGTAGGATGAGTGAACAATATAATATTCGCATAGAATTATAATCAAACACATTCTTTGCCTTGTTCAAAACAAAACACTCTTGGCTACCTTATTTTTTTATGTACATTATATGTGGCTTCCATGTCATTTTCTCATCCAACATAATCCTTGGATTCCTTTGTCAATACATAATGCCACATTGTCCTTCTTTCGATTAGTAAATATCATACATTTCGTTTTTCCAAATTTAGGGATAGCTTATTGTTATTAAACCATATCTTAAGTTTACACATTTCATTTGTAATTTGGAATACAGAAATTTGTATCGACAGCAAATAAAACAAATTGCAATATGTTTGACACTTCACATATATCATTAATATATAAAATAAAAAGTATGGGCCCCAGGACCGAACCTTGAGGGACAACACATTCAATATAGTTGGCTCCACCTCAAATGTAATGTTCAGAAAATGTGTATTTTTAGGTCTTTGCTGTTGCTGTCATTTTGACCATCTAGCTAAAAGAGGGGTCAATGATCGCAAATGAATACATGGTAAAAAGGTCTACCAATTGTCATGCAAGAATGCACTTCTAATATGTTACACACTAGTAATTCAACCATAATATTTCCAAATAGTATTGTTCTAAACAGTGTATTACAAATACAGTGTATTTGTAGCTAATGTAGACAATAGGCAATTATATAATTGTCACCTGAAAACATATTGTTGTCTATTTTCAAGATAGCTACTTAACCAGTTCATCGCCACCCCTCTCACACCCCATGTTTGTAATTTAGAAATTAAAATGTGATGATCAATCGTATCAAATGCTTTTTTAAGTGTATTTCCTATTCCTATTGTGTAATTCCTTTCATCCACGGTTGTGGTTATTTCTTCATATATATTCATTAAGGCTAAGGCTGTTGATCGATTTGCCCTGAATCCATACTGACTCTCACTCAGAATCTAAGAATCTAAGAATCATGAATCAAGAATCTTGAAAAATTGTGAAAGCAAAGACACTGGTCTGTAGTTGGTAAAACTGTGTTTGTCCCCAGATTTAAATAGAGGAATAATAATTATTTGAAAAAATTAATAGAAATTTCCCACAGGGATAAGGTTTATCTTATCTAAGTGTGCTAGTGTTTAATAGTGTATAGGGACATAGTGTGTAATAGTGTAATATTGTCATAGGGTAGTCCTAGTATGTAATAGTGTTATATAGTGTAATATTGTGCAAATGTGTAATAATGCAATAGTGTAATAGTGTGTAATAGTGTAATAGTTTAATACATTATTTTGTTTCCTCAAACAGACATGTTCATGTAACTTGCATCAATCCAGTTTTCAGTCACCTTTTCAGTCACCTTTCAGCCAACTGTGTTGAAGATTTGTAGCATGGTCCTAGGATAAACATAAATTATAGACATCTAAAATCATGAAACAGGTCGATTTTTAGTAGATTTAATCAATAGTCAGAAGGATAATGCTATTTTAGTCAAGGGTTGAGATATATCACCCCCATGACACATCCCTATTTTGTAAGACAAACAGTTTGATGTTGTAATTTCAGTGATTAGGCTCGCTTGCCTGTATAAATTTTTTATCAATCTGCTTTTGGTGTATTTTTTAGGTGTTTGGTTATGTTTTTATCTGTCATTTTGATCAGGTCTAGCTAAAAGAGGGGATTTATGATCTCAAATGACTAAGGTTTACCAATTGTCATGCATGAATTTCAACTCTAACGTGTTACATAAGTAAAACAGACTATTTGCAAACAACATTGTTCTAAAACAGTGTATCTACTACAGTGTGTATTTATATTTTAGCTAAATGTAAAAAAACATGAGAACACAATCCTAGTGAATTCTGAATTTGATGTTTATTGGTTGAATAAACATAAATTATAAAACATCTAAAACCATGAAACTGACTGATGCACTTAAAACAGACATGTCAACATAGTTTTTTTTACCTGTTTGCATAATGATAAGGTATAAAAACAAAATGCTTCAATACAAATGTATTTTTAGAAGTTTAGTAATATCAAGCCCCAAATGTATTTTCTTTAACCTGATCTAAGCTACATTATACAACTCATGTATGAATTACTTTGCAACGTCTAGTTTTTTAGCCCCCCAGAGTTTTATGCTCTCAATATTATGGATATGCATTAAATCACACACGATAGGAAATATTCAATCAACTCAAAGATGATGGTTCTAAGGTAAATAAAATGTAATTCAGTCAACATAGTTAGTGTATAGTATGGCTAACATGTATGAAAGTTGTTGATACAATATTATAATTCATAATTCAATTCAAAATAATTACCGGCGAGGTTGTTTGATTTTTGTCCCGATGATTGAAGGAAATTCATTTTAAGAACCATTTAGCATGAAATATCTTAAAGATGTATTTTATTCATTATAACCATGAAAATAATGCAATGTTAGGTTTTACCGTGATTTTAGTGTTCACAGATAGGAATGTATCATTCACATTCAATTATCCAAATGTACTCTGAACAGACTTGTGAAGTTAGAGATAGGAATGTATTATTCACATTCAATTATCCAAATGTACTCTGAGTAAAATTTACTCTGTGAAATGTACTCTGCGAAATGTACTCTGCGAAAGTTCCCTGCAATATGCAGGGTTTTACATAGACTAGCAAAAACAATTCATATTGTTTCAGTGATGGCCTGGTTGATAGCTACATTGTCGACATGTCTTATTTTTTATTCTTATTTCAGTGTATAGTGAATCCAGGGGTATAGTGGAGCGATTATATTTTGTTTTTATAATATTTTATAATATCAAAACATGTCTTATGTTCTTATATATCTACAAGTCTTATATAGAATGCTGTAAAAAGAGTCCTACTAATATATTTCACTTAAAAAACTTGTACAGAAAGATAAATATCTGACCCCCGGAGCCCTGTCAGAGTGTATACAGGTTCTGTACAGTATACCATATGCAAATCCCATATGGTCTAGCGGTAATGATGCCCTGCTTTCATCAGGGAGACGCGGGTTCGACTCCTGCTATGGGAATAACACTTTTTTTCTATACATAACAAATGTGTTGGTATGTTTTATTGTAACTGTTTGACTGTTTTTAGTGCAACACTACTGACACCAACATCTAAGAAGGGTCTAGGGTTATCTCCTCAACACTAGGTCGGAGATGCATTTAAGTCCTATTGATAGGTTTTTCCATACTTTTGCAAGGATATGTATGACTGTGTTGCATTCAGTTATTTTTAAATTTGGTGGACTTTATGGTATTTTATGGTTTATTTATGATTGTGATACTTCTTATTGAATTGTTTAAAGAATATGTGTTTAACCAGAGTATAGTAGGACCTTACAAATATGATTTGATCCCAACAACTGGTGACATTTCGAAGTCTTTAAGGGATCACATTCACATAGCTGAATATAGTTGCACAACTGGATAATATTTGTATTATTACTAGGATGAACTTAAAAAAGTTAGAGAAAAGGTAGAATGAAGCGTAGTTGTGTATATTATAAATGTTTTTTATTAAAGAATATTACAAATCATGCTGCAACCTTTTTTATCAATAATATAAGCGTGCATAACATCAATAATGTGATTAATATCTAAAGTTTCTAAACACTTATGATTTTTCAGCTTAAAAGCCGTAACATCCACTATTACGGTGTATAAACACAACAGGTGTGCTCTGTTAAAATGACCATTCATATGATCTAAAATAGTAACTAAGCCGTTTTCAGATAGAAGACTTTCATCCTCTGAGAGTGTCTCTATCATATATTGCCAATTATTTAACAAGCCTTTCTCTCTCACCAGCTTCAACATATTTTCAAAAAGCCTTAAGCGCAGGCTATTGACATTCCCGTTTACAGTGTACAAGTGGGCATCGTTGACTTTATTAGCTATAGCATGCTTTAAAAGCAATGCGATATCATAGTTTATAGAGGTCGTAATACAGCTGGTAGTCCTACTGAAGAAATTCCCCATTTCCTATGCTACGATCCTGATACTTTAAACAACAGGTGATATAGGGTGTGTATTTCTGTATGGGGGTGGGGATGAACCTGCGGACGGGTCTGTATGACGCTATAGATGTGTAGGATAGAAACCTATATATTTAGAGAGTTACCTCTTAGAGAGACCCTAAAAAATAAAATGGCGAGCAGTCTAGCTACAACGGTTGGCCATGTTACGGACAGAGCTACCAGGATTAAAACCATGTTACTTGCACCTTGCAGATATGGTAGAGAGATCTTTAACGAACTATGCCCGGTCCTAGGGGGTGTCCTAGGATTTGAATACGATGCTAGAGCTGAGAGAATACTGTTCTACAAGATGACCGTGGAGGATTTCCAGGGCTTTGCAAGCAGGCCTGAGATGTATCTAAAGGAGACGGAATTTTGGGCAATGAAAAAGGCTTCTTTTAAGTCTATGGATGGATTAGTGGGTAAAACGCTTAAGGACGGACAGCTAATCACTCTGTTAATAGGCCATAGCCGGCTAGGGTACGGGTATGTGCATTACGTGGCTAGGATATCTATAAAAAGTACTCCGACACTTGATGTAGAGCCTGATCTAGCCATCTCCAGGCGGTATAATTCAACTCTTGAGTATTTCATCTTCTCACTTCCGGTAACCAAATGGCTGCAATGTCTCCAGACATGCGGGGAGGTCCTTCAAGAGGTGTTCGAGGCTAGATGGCTCTTACAGAGCGAATCAGGGGACCTGGAGTACGATTGACCCATCGAGGGGGCGCCGGAGGGGGCGTGTCAACCCTAAATCCTCCTTTAAAAAGACTTACAGTGCATTTGTAGTTTTAGATAGCAATCATGGCTTTGTATGTGGCACATGAGGCTGATCCTGCTAACTCTGCATTGGATACATTAGATTGCCTGTCTCCACTAAACACGCCTGACGATGTTGAGACACTACCCGCTGGCGGTTATAGATTCATGGACCCTCCTTCAACGCGATCAAACTTTGTTTGGTATGAGGCTGATCCTTCTAAGCATGCCTCGGATACACTAGATAGCCTGTCTCCACTATACGCTCCAGACGAGGAAGTTGAGACATTACCCTTACCCCTGTATGGTTCAACTAAAACTCCTTCATTGCAAAGCCTCCTAGACAGCTTTAGGACTAGATACAGCCCTCTTTCAACGATTTGGGAGACTTCATCGCCGGATTCACAACCGTCAAACCCCGTCAGGTGTACGAATCCTAATAGCCCCTGGTACACGGGTCCTTGGGAGACTTTGTCGCCGGTTTCATCACCGCCAAACCCCGTCAGGCATATGGATGTCCCTCCTAATAGCCCCTGCTACACCCCTCCTAATAGCCCCTGCTACACCCCTCCTACCTCAGAATCTGATGTATTCCATCCTGACCCCGAAGAAATACCTATCGTTGATGTAACCAACATAGCATCAGGACTGCCATCCCCAACCGGGGGTACGGTTAAGAGACTGTGTCCTACTAGAAGAAAAACCTTCCACTTCCCAATCAAAGTATCTACTCTTAAAGCCTTAGTGACAGCCGCGGAGCTGTCAGGACAATTGTACATTGATGGGTAACCGGGAATGTCAATAGCCTGCGCTTAAGGCTTTTTGAAAATATGTTGAAGCTGGTGAGAGATAAAGGCTTGTTAAATAATTGGCAATATATGATAGAGACACTCTCAGAGGATGAAAGTCTTCTATCTGAAAACGGCTTAGTTACTATTTTAGATCATATGAATGGTCATTTTAACAGAGCACACCTGTTATGTTTATACACAGTAATAGTGGATGTTACGGCTTTTAAGCTGAAAAATCATAAGTGTTTAGAAACTTTAGATATTAATCACATTATTGATGTTATGCACGCTTATATTATTGATAAAAAAGGTTGCAGCATGATTTGTAATATTCTTTAATAAAAAACATTTATAATATACACAACTACGCTTCATTCTACCTTTTCTCTAACTTTTTTAAGTTCATCCTAGTAATAATACAAATATTATCCAGTTGTGCAACTATATTCAGCTATGTGAATGTGATCCCTTAAAGACTTCGAAATGTCACCAGTTGTTGGGATCAAATCATATTTGTAAGGTCCTACTATACTCTGGTTAAACACATATTCTTTAAACAATTCAATAAGAAGTATCACAATCATAAATAAACCATAAAATACCATAAAGTCCACCAAATTTAAAAATAACTGAATGCAACACAGTCATACATATCCTTGCAAAAGTATGGAAAAACCTATCAATAGGACTTAAATGCATCTCCGACCTAGTGTTGAGGAGATAACCCTAGACCCTTCTTAGATGTTGGTGTCAGTAGTGTTGCACTAAAAACAGTCAAACAGTTACAATAAAACATACCAACACATTTGTTATGTATAGAAAAAAAGTGTTATTCCCATAGCAGGAGTCGAACCCGCGTCTCCCTGATGAAAGCAGGGCATCATTACCGCTAGACCATATGGGATTTGCATATGGTATACTGTACAGAACCTGTATACACTCTGACAGGGCTCCGGGGGTCAGATATTTATCTTTCTGTACAAGTTTTTTAAGTGAAATATATTAGTAGGACTCTTTTTACAGCATTCTATATAAGACTTGTAGATATATAAGAACATAAGACATGTTTTGATATTATAAAATATTATAAAAACAAAATATAATCGCTCCACTATACCCCTGGATTCACTATACACTGAAATAAGAATAAAAAATAAGACATGTCGACAATGTAGCTATCAACCAGGCCATCACTGAAACAATATGAATTGTTTTTGCTAGTCTATGTAAAACCCTGCATATTGCAGGGAACTTTCGCAGAGTACATTTCGCAGAGTACATTTCACAGAGTAAATTTTACTCAGAGTACATTTGGATAATTGAATGTGAATAATACATTCCTATCTCTAACTTCACAAGTCTGTTCAGAGTACATTTGGATAATTGAATGTGAATGATACATTCCTATCTGTGAACACTAAAATCACGGTAAAACCTAACATTGCATTATTTTCATGGTTATAATGAATTAAATACATCTTTAAGATATTTCATGCTAAATGGTTCTTAAAAATGAATTTCCTTCAATCATCGGGACAAAAATCAAACAACCTCGCCGGTAATTATTTTGAATTGAATTATGAATTATAATATTGTATCAACAACTTTCATACATGTTAGCCATACTATACACTAACTATGTTGACTGAATTACATTTTATTTACCTTAGAACCATCATCTTTGAGTTGATTGAATATTTCCTATCGTGTGTGATTTAATGCATATCCATAATATTGAGAGCATAAAACTCTGGGGGGCTAAAAAACTAGACGTTGCAAAGTAATTCATACATGAGTTGTATAATGTAGCTTAGATCAGGTTAAAGAAAATACATTTGGGGCTTGATATTACTAAACTTCTAAAAATACATTTGTATTGAAGCATTTTGTTTTTATACCTTATCATTATGCAAACAGGTAAAAAAAACTATGTTGACATGTCTGTTTTAAGTGCATCAGTCAGTTTCATGGTTTTAGATGTTTTATAATTTATGTTTATTCAACCAATAAACATCAAATTCAGAATTCACTAGGATTGTGTTCTCATGTTTTTTTACATTTAGCTAAAATATAAATACACACTGTAGTAGATACACTGTTTTAGAACAATGTTGTTTGCAAATAGTCTGTTTTACTTATGTAACACGTTAGAGTTGAAATTCATGCATGACAATTGGTAAACCTTAGTCATTTGAGATCATAAATCCCCTCTTTTAGCTAGACCTGATCAAAATGACAGATAAAAACATAACCAAACACCTAAAAAATACACCAAAAGCAGATTGATAAAAAATTTATACAGGCAAGCGAGCCTAATCACTGAAATTACAACATCAAACTGTTTGTCTTACAAAATAGGGATGTGTCATGGGGGTGATATATCTCAACCCTTGACTAAAATAGCATTATCCTTCTGACTATTGATTAAATCTACTAAAAATCGACCTGTTTCATGATTTTAGATGTCTATAATTTATGTTTATCCTAGGACCATGCTACAAATCTTCAACACAGTTGGCTGAAAGGTGACTGAAAAGGTGACTGAAAACTGGATTGATGCAAGTTACATGAACATGTCTGTTTGAGGAAACAAAATAATGTATTAAACTATTACACTATTACACACTATTACACTATTGCATTATTACACATTTGCACAATATTACACTATATAACACTATTACATACTAGGACTACCCTATGACAATATTACACTATTACACACTATGTCCCTATACACTATTAAACACTAGCACACTTAGATAAGATAAACCTTATCCCTGTGGGAAATTTCTATAAATTTTTTCAAATAATTATTAT
This sequence comes from Notolepis coatsorum, assembly GCF_963971535.1. Lineage (NCBI taxonomy): Eukaryota > Metazoa > Chordata > Actinopteri > Aulopiformes > Paralepididae > Notolepis > Notolepis coatsorum. The sequence continues at coordinate 94,412,792 of NC_140177.1, forward strand.
TCCTCTATTTAAATCTGGGGACAAACACAGTTTTACCAACTACAGACCAGTGTCTTTGCTTTCACAATTTTTCAAGATTCTTGATTCATGATTCTTAGATTCTTAGATTCTGAGTGAGAGTCAGTATGGATTCAGGGCAAATCGATCAACAGCCTTAGCCTTAATGAATATATATGAAGAAATAACCACAACCGTGGATGAAAGGAATTACACAATAGGAATAGGAAATACACTTAAAAAAGCATTTGATACGATTGATCATCACATTTTAATTTCTAAATTACAAACATGGGGTGTGAGAGGGGTGGCGATGAACTGGTTAAGTAGCTATCTTGAAAATAGACAACAATATGTTTTCAGGTGACAATTATATAATTGCCTATTGTCTACATTAGCTACAAATACACTGTATTTGTAATACACTGTTTAGAACAATACTATTTGGAAATATTATGGTTGAATTACTAGTGTGTAACATATTAGAAGTGCATTCTTGCATGACAATTGGTAGACCTTTTTACCATGTATTCATTTGCGATCATTGACCCCTCTTTTAGCTAGATGGTCAAAATGACAGCAACAGCAAAGACCTAAAAATACACATTTTCTGAACATTACATTTGAGGTGGAGCCAACTATATTGAATGTGTTGTCCCTCAAGGTTCGGTCCTGGGGCCCATACTTTTTATTTTATATATTAATGATATATGTGAAGTGTCAAACATATTGCAATTTGTTTTATTTGCTGTCGATACAAATTTCTGTATTCCAAATTACAAATGAAATGTGTAAACTTAAGATATGGTTTAATAACAATAAGCTATCCCTAAATTTGGAAAAACGAAATGTATGATATTTACTAATCGAAAGAAGGACAATGTGGCATTATGTATTGACAAAGGAATCCAAGGATTATGTTGGATGAGAAAATGACATGGAAGCCACATATAATGTACATAAAAAAATAAGGTAGCCAAGAGTGTTTTGTTTTGAACAAGGCAAAGAATGTGTTTGATTATAATTCTATGCGAATATTATATTGTTCACTCATCCTACCAGATTTGAGTTACTGTGTGGAAGTGTGGGGTAACACGTATGAAAGCAACATAAAGCCCTTATTTATATTACAGAAGAGAGCAGTAAGAATAGTTCACAATGTAGATTCAAGAGAACATACCAATGAATTATGTATTAAATCCAAACTATTGAAACTTAAAGAGTTAGCTGTAATACAGACTTTATTAGTTTTGTTTAGAGTAAATGCAGAGTATTACAAGCAAATATACAGAGGTTGTTTGGTCCCTAATCTTTCACACCTCCTTGCAGCACCCAGATCCTTTCACACCCAGATCCTCAAAAAGATAGATATTTACAGCACTTTATATTTTCGCCCCCAACTCTAATCTATCATGTCTTTAACTTTTATACCTAATCATATATTGATTGATTGAAAAGTTTATTAACAGATTGGAGAATGGGTACAGTTTCAAAGTTTTTTTATTTTGAATAAGGCTTTTTCCCCACACTCTGTGCTATTTCAGGTTACTGTGACATTAAAAGAGGGGGTGGCGATGTCTGAACCGTGCTAAAAAGGGGAAGTTGACCTGAAAATGCATGCTTACCATTGCTACAGTGTATGGACATTCAGGCCTTGAAGTGATCTATATCCAAAATAAGTCTTAATTAAAGATGGTTGAAACAGTTAAAACAGCTTGGACAGATATTTTCTGGACTGTTTTCACAAACAGTGTTGTATTTGTAAATCTGCTATGTCCTAAATGTCTGGATGTATTGAAAAAAGGGGGACTCTGATGTAAACAAGACATACGTTTTTCTATGATCTGTAGCCTTTTAATTTTAGTCTTACGAAATAAGAAAATAAGAATCACCACCCAAACTGTCAAATAGTTGGTATTACTTTTACATTTAGTCAATTAGTTGACGTTTTTATCCAAATTATAATTATAATACATCTCTGTTAGCGGTGTAACAATATTCATCAAAGTGTAGGTTAGTTTATTAGGACATATGCCTGTTTATGGGGAAATATTTTAAAATATGTGTGAAAACATTGTGTGAACTAAAAATATGCTATGAGTATAATGTTGTACATTACTTGTACATGTTACAAAAGATATAAACCATTTGAATGATGACTGTAAATGTGTGTTGAGTTTAAATTTTTTACTCCAAGTATGCATGTGCCCTAATCTTCACGCCTCATGCTGTGTTTTAGCACCTAAGAGAGCCCTGTTCACACCCCCGATCAGAGACACACACCTCACAGACACACATAGATCTTTTCTGTACTTTATATTTTCAGCCCAACTCTTTTAATAATAACTCTAAAATAATTAATGTGTATAATATAAAACACCTGTATTAACGAAATATTCAAACCCTAGACCCTTGCATGCTAATGTAATGGTGCACTTTTAATTTTACAAATTACATTTGTAATTTTCTTTTTGCTTAAACACAAGTGTATAAAGATTATGTCTTTATCCATGAAACTAATATACATACATACATTTGTAATTTGGAATACAAACAATTTATTTTACATTTATTTAGACTTTTGCTTAAACACATTAGACACATTACATTTGTAATTTGGAATACAATTATCTAAAGATTGTGACATTTGGCATCTGGCCTTAAGAAAACACACACAGACACCTTGGGGGCCGTTTTTCTACAGAAACGGGAAGTTGCAGAGTCATAAATCTGCTTTTGGCAGATGGTTTTGAGTCATCTCATTGGCCGTAGTCATTCTCCAGCCTCCTATGACATCTACAGGGTTTGTCACTATCTGAATTTTCAGAGAAGCTGCAGCTTTTCATTTCAATCTACTGAGAGACATTTGAGAGAACACACAGCCTACAGAGTGGAGACACACACCAACAGCAAACAGACAGAGAGAGGGTATTTCTTAAGATACACTCACCATTTGGAAGAAAATGCACTTTCTGAAGATACACTCACCATTTGAAATAAATGCACTTTCTGAAGATACACTCACCATTTGAAATAAATGCACTTTCTGAAGATACACTCACCATTTGAAATAAATGCACTTTCTGAAGATATATTCTTAAGACTTTGGAATACACATAATGTATTCAACCTTGTAAAACTTAATTGTGAAGATATATTCTGAAAACTTTTGGAAATACAGAAATACATATTGTGAAAACCATGGAATACATACAATCTGAAAATAAAAAAAACTTTTGAATCTAAAAAAATTTTTGAATCTTTTATTTTGAAGGAATTTTTTTTTTTTTGAAAAAAATAAAACTTTTATTTAAAAAAAAATCTGAAAACTCCTCCCCTTCCGAAAACCGGATGTCTCTCCCTCAAAACCGGATGTCCCGCCTCCTTACATCCTAGACCAATCAGAGAAGCCCTAGGGGGTCATAAATCATCTAAAAAAGGGGGCGTGGCTACAATCCATCAAACGTTGATATATGCCCTTATAAGGTATGACATACACCTAAGTCCCGCCCCCTTAAACCTCTCGACCAATCAGGGGCGTGGTTACAATCAATCAAACTAAAAGGGGCGTGTTTTGCATAAGTTGACACATACCATATCCCTATTCTCTCTCTCCAGTGTTGAAACTAATGCACAGAAGCTCATTTCCTTGTTGTAATAATATATTCTACCACTGGGCGTCAGCTAAGTGTGCTCCGAGCTGTGCGTAAATATAAGCACGGAGTCAAGTTCAAGTTGAAATTGATGAATCCCACTCTTTGCTTAGAAATGGTCGTACGCACAGGTTAAGCACAAATCTGTGCGTAAGACACATTGATGAATGAGGGCCCTGGGCTTTACAACTTAATAAAGAATATATATTAAATAGGATAGAAACTAAATAAAATGTATACCATATACAATGAAATAATATTATAATCATATTATTCTGTTTATATCCCATTTAATTGTATTCAATCTCTTTATTAAGTTGTAAAGCCCTGGCCTATATTTGATTTCATAATTATATTATATTATATATATTCTAGTGAAGGTTATTATTAATTAATTATTAATTTTATAATAATAATAATAACTTTGTTTTATATAGCGCCTTTCATGAAACCTAAGGTCGCTTATAGGGGGAGAAATAACAAACAGACTGTAGCTAAGGGGCTACACAACCCTGACTGTATTTAAATAATGAGCTTGGCAAATACTAAATGATATATTAACCAATATTAAATGTACACAAAATGGCGGACACTCTTATTAACTGGAGGGTACCAAGTTGAATTATTACATTTAATGTGTAACATAAAAACACACATGTAACATATCACATTAATATCCTGTGGTCACATTAATATCCTGGGGCTAATCAAATTTACATGCAACCAGTCGGGTAGTTGCTGGATAGGGGGATCTCGTACTAACCGGTTTCCTATTGTCCAAAACACTGGTCTTCGGTGTTGGAGTATGTCACTCCACTTATCCTGGCTTTGGCGATATTATACGATACCGTTTTTAACTGGTAATTCACTTCACCAACGTTACCATACAGCATTGTAGCAAAGAACAACTCTCTCCTCTCTCTCTCTCTCACTTTTTCTTCCCCAACTAACGTTATCTTTCTCTCCGTTCCAATACGTAACGTGCAGGTGAGTGGCTCGCAAACTAACGGTAACTCTTCTCCGTCCCAATACGTGCAGGTGCGCGCTGTATGATATATCTCTGCATGTGGCTTTATATTTGTCGCTCAAATTTGATTATGTTTATACGAGCATTACGCCAAAGCCCACAACGTTATATAACGATATTTAAATAAGTACGATGCTCAATATCTTGATTTGATATTGTCGTTCGAGATATTCTATATTCTTTCACGGTCTGCTACAATTACTGCTGCCATGATCACCTGTTTAGAGGCTCATTTACATAGAAAGGGGAGATTTTCCGCCCATATTACCTCATTTAAATATACGCCAATTGCACAGACGCAAAGCCTATGTTACGCATGAGCAACCTAATTTCATTCATTTGAGAGCGAGATGCGCCCGCTTTGCTTCGGAAAAAGCGTGCAAAGCCTCTGTGGATTCCGGCCTAAGGGTTAATTATTTTCCATCCCATTTTTTCTTTTGGGGTGGGATTATGAGAGCCTGGATTATTGAAGTTTGTTCAAGTACAAGTTCAAGTTTCTTTATTAGTTGTCATACAGAAGTACAGAATACTTTTATGCAAAATGCTTCTTTATGTTACGCTCCAGAGACTGTGGTAGACAAAAAAGATAAGTATAAAATAAAATAAGCAAGTAAAAAATATAAGTGTTTCTTCTGAGTCTTTCTGTGCTTGCCATGAGACTCCGGTATCGCTTGCCTGACCGCAGCAGTTCAAAGAGGCAGTTGTTTGGGTGGTTGGAGTCTTTGATAATTCGCTTAGCTTTACCCATGCACCGCTTGTTGTAAATGTTCTGGAGAGTGGGAGGCACCCCTCCAATTGTGCGCTCGGCTGAATGGGCCACTCTTTGTAGTCTGCTACGGTCTTGTGCGGTGCTATTCCCAAACCAGGAGGTGGTATTGCCAGTCAGGATGCTCTCTATTGTACATGAGTAGAAGTTCTTAAGGATCTTCTGACTGACTTGGAACTTCCTTAGGCGCCTGAGGAAGTAGAGGCGTTGCCGTGCCTTCTTCACAACACTGTCAATGTGTGTGGTCCATGTCAAGTCCTCGGATATGTGGACTCCGAGGTACTTAAAACTGTTCACTCTCTCAACCGGTGCCCCGTCGATGCTGAGGGGGCTGTAGTCCCTGACCCCCGACCTCCTAAAGTCCACAATCATCTCCTTTGTTTTGCTGACGTTCAGGGAGAGGCTGTTCTCTTGACACCATCCCGCAAGGACCTTGACCTCTTCCAGGTAGGCCCTCTCGTCGTTTGCAGAGATCAGGCCCACCACTACTGTGTCGTCAGCAAATTTGATGATTGTGTTGTTGTTCCGCTGTGCCACACAGTCATGTGTGTACAGGGAGTAGAGGAGGGGGCTCAGAACACAGCCCTGGGGGGCCCCTATGTTGAGGGTGATGGATGAGGAGGTGCAGTTGCCTGCTCTCACCACCTGGGGTCTGCCCGTCAGGAACTCCATGACTCACTGGCAGAAGTCATAGTTCAAGCCCAGGTCCCTGAGCTTGGCTATGCGTTTGGAGGGGACTATGGTATTGAATGCTGAGCTGTAGTCGATGAACAGCATTCTCACATAGTTCCCCTGCCTCTTGTCCAGGTGTGATGCTGCTGTGTGCAGCACATGGGCTATGGCATCCTCCGTGGACCTGTTGGGGCGGTATGCAAATTGCAGGGGGTCCAGGTTGATGGGGAGGGAGGAGCAGATGTAGCCCTTTACTAGCTTCTCAAAGCACTTCATGGCTATAGAGGTGAGAGCTACAGGGCGGTAGTCGTTGAGGCAAGCAGGCTTGGATTTTTTGGGTACAGGGTACAGGGATGATACATAAAGAAATGTTGTGCAATGACACAGTGTATAAAACACTGCATCCTTGAGCCCCCTTGGGACGTTTACTGTCTCGTGTACTTTACATGTAATATATATATATTTACTTATGAATTTAAATTTTGTATTTTTTTATGAATACCATTATTAACTTCAGTCCTCAACATACATATACAATATTCATTCATTTTCAGGATTTTAACCCCTTAAATACCAGTTTGTGTGATTTGAGGCGTGGCTTATTTTCAAGACAAAAAACACTAAGGGTTAATTATTTTCCATCCCATAAATGCTAATGTCATTTTTTTGGGGGTGGGATTATGAGAGCCTGGAGTGTCAAAGATTGGCAGATTTAAATTTTTTTATACATTTAATTTTTTATGATATGATATGGTCAAATCTCTATATCCCTTCAGCAAAAAATTACATATAATGGGATCTAGACTGTGAGAAATATTTCAGGAAGCGAGCTGCATTTCTTTGCGAGCGCATGGCCATGCAGGTTATCGAGCTAACTGAACTTAACCCTGCGCTGGAGCAGGTTCAAACTTTCTGATATGTTGCCATAGTGATTTAGAAAATCCGATGTCGGGGAACGGAAAGGTCTAGTTTAAGTCAAGCTATCCTGAAAATTATCCAGCTAACTCAGTTAGCCAGGTACGAGGAACAGGGCCCAGGTCTGCGTAATGGACACGCCTCTGGTCTGCGTAATGGACACGCCTCCAATGCCTCCTGCAAGACACTTCCTTATTCTCCGGAGCACATGGCATGGTGAGCTGAAATACGATACTGTGCTGCAGCCTGCTAGACTGCGCTTCTCTCCCCCCTCTCTCTCTCTCTCTGTCTCTGTCTCTATATCTCTCGGGGAGTGCTACACACACACACACACCGCTTGCTTTGTTTACACAGCTGATGACCACATACACACTTGCACAGACATTCATTTCTCAACATACGCATCCACACCACACTAAGACATCCATAAAACATTCTCAAATCATTTTAGGTAAAAATAAAAAAATATATTGATTTAGCAGGATACAAGCAGTAAACACACAAGCTGTGGCCGCCGAAAATAGATGACACAATGCGGCCATCTTGAAAAAAAAATGAAATACCCATAAAGGGGCCTAGATGAAATTTTTTTTTAATCTAAATTCAATCTGCAATGGCGTCGTTTTCAAAAAAACGTGTTTAACATGGGAGTCAATAGGGACGTTTTTTGTCCCAGGGGTGCAGGAAGGTTAAAGTTTATTCTGGAGCTGCCTACCAGTGTTACCTTCATCTATAGTTACCTTGATATGGACATGTAGCCTACCAGACCACTTGCTTTAATATGAACAAATGAACAATTTACAAAGTAAATAATTGTTGGCAATAATACTGGGTACAGGTATAGGGAGACTGGTGAGTCATACTGTTTTATCCACCCATATTTTCTCTCTCTCTCTCATGCTTCTCAAATATGATTATTTCCTGAATAAACAACAACAGATAGCATAGTGAGTGAAAGCCTAGAACAATTTCACTGGCAACCTTCTATTTAATACATTTTCCATAGGGCATTGATCTAAAACAAATATAAACCAATGCATTTTAGAGAAATAAAAAGCTGTTACATCGACGAGCTGATTCTGACAATATAATGTAACTAGTCAATCCAGTGTCAGATCATGACTCATATGTTGATGCAGTATGGAGCCTTGTTCTTCATAGACTAAATAGGCTTTCAATACACCGTTAATTGAAAGAAAATGTAATATAGGCTGCTTTCCAACACGACCACCATATTGTGTGGTTACTGGACTTGAGTTACATTAGAAGAACAACCAAACCTTAAATTAAAAAGATATTTGCCTAATTCTCTCATATTCAATACATGTGCTCAGTTCATTAATATCTGAAACAGACGCATGTCTATTTACAGTGAGGCAGACCCGTTGACAGGCTCTCCTGCATGTATTTTGATTGGACAGTGTGAGAAATAGGAGGTGTGGCGTGAAAGCGTTTGAGAGTTGGCAGCTCTGTTATAAATATAGATTCCAGAAACCGGGCTCTCAGACTGGGCGAGGGGACTGTGTTCCAGTCTAGCAAGGTATATTATTTACTTTTACATTGTATATCATTTGTAAAATGTTTCTTGTAAAGTTTTATATTGTACATTAATGCCAACTCTCACGCATATGACCCTTGTCTTCACACACTACGATTTTAGTCACTGTGTGTGTTAGGGTCTCATCATGTGATGAATTCCTGGACATGTCATCACATGAAAGTATATGAATAATAAATAATACTATTTTCTCTGTTTCTCTTGTTGCCATGAAAATGTACTGTGCAGACACAAGTCTTGCACATGTTGCTACAGTACACACACGGCTCCGTTTATTGCCATGCGTGAGCCGTGAGGCTTGTTTAGTGGAGAGGAGCTCTTGGCTACATGGTAAAGACAAAATTGTCTTTTTCCTAACATTACTTGAATGACATTGGCAGAAATTCATTGCATGATGAGAGACAAGACCAACACTCCACCATGGTAAGTCAAAGGGACTTTAGCTGGGAGGCTTCTTTGTTTGCTACTCTACTTATCATTGTGTGCTTCAGACAGACTGCCGTGTAGAGGCTATATGGTAGGTTCGCCAGATATGCTAGCTAGGTGCCAGATAGACGCTAGGTTAGCCTTCATTCAATCAAGGGCAGACCATGTGACTGGATGAATCCTTGGATGAAGTAAATTGTTTTTCAGCAAATATCTTTGTTACAAAAAGGCTGAGCTTGCTAAGCTGTTTTGTGTTTCTAGGTGGAATATTTAGGCTGGTATATTGAAACAGGGGAAATGGCTGTAAATTGTCATGTTTCCTTACTTCAAGTACAAAAATGAATACCAATAAATGTCTTTCGCATGCAACAGCGAACCTTGTTTATTGCTCACATTTACCTCTCTCTCTCTCTCTCTCTCTCTCTCTCTCTCTCTCTCTCTCTCTCTCTCTCTCTCTCTCTCTCTTCCTTTCCCTTAGCTCCTTATTAACTACCACTCTACAGAAGGTTAACCCCATTCACTACCACTCTACAGAAGGGTAACCCTTTCTCACTACCGCACTACAAAGGGTTAACACATTCACTACCACACTACAGAAGGTTAACCCTTTCCAGGCAATTCTTCCCTTAGCCCCCCTCTCTTTATCTATCTCTTTCATACTCTGTACAGACATAATCTCTCTCACTCCTTTACCCAACTCTCTCCCTCTCTCTCTCTCTCTCTCCCTCTCTCTCTCTCTCTCTCTCTCTCTCTCTCTCTCTCTCTCTCTCTCTCTCTCTCTCTCTCTCTCTCTCTCTCTCTCTCTCTCTCTCACTCTCTACTTTTGCCCTTCTATCTCTCCCTTTCCACACACATACTTTCCTCCCCTTAGCTCCCTATCTCTTTCTCTCTGTCTTGCTTTTATACTTTGTACACACAACCCCCCCCCCCCCCCCTCCTCTCTCCAGCCAGTCATCCAACGGTCCAACAAACACCACGGTTTACTAGAAGCCAGGGATACAATAAAATTCCTGTCTGTAATTAATTTCCATTCATAAAAGTGCTTGACTATGTGAAAGGCCTCTGTAGCAAACAAAGGGCCCTGCATGCTGCTTCAGGAGCGCTGGGAGTCGCGGGGGTTGTGAAGGAACCAAAGGCAAAGAGATAAAAGTCAAAGCTTTCTTTTTATACCGTCAGGTCGCAAACCATTGTTAGCAACTAGAAAAATAGGTCCCGTAGGACGTGTAAAGATCAATGGCTGCAGCTTTAGAATGTACCGTAAAGCCACAGCTAGCTGTGCGGAGGATTACCTTCATTATCCTTCAAGGTGAAATTGCTGGATCACCGGCGGGCAGAGAGAAGGAGAAACGACCGTTAGCAAAGTTATCCAGATCCGCTGGCCTGACGGTCTGGATCACCTGAGAGAGGGACATGGAGGGATAGGGAGAGAGAGAGAGAGAGAGAGAGAGAGAGAGAGAGAGAGAGAGAGAGAGAGAGAGAGAGAGAGAGAGAGAGAGAGAGAGAGAGAGAGAGAGAGAGAGAGTGAAAGGAGGATAAGGAAGGGTAGTACAAAAGAGAAAGACAGAATGAGGGAGAAGAGCAGGAGAAATAAAAAAGAAACAAGAGGGAGGAGAAAGATAAATTAGACTATTGTGCTCATTTTACTCACTTGTCTTCATGGAGAAGATTTGTTAAATGAAGGTTACAGTGAACTATGAAATTGCTTGCCAACTGCATGATCCTCAGCCAATATGATTATGCATGTATGTACTGGTATAGTGGTGTTACAGTGGAAAGTAAACACAGGCTACAAACC
>NC_140177.1:94426100-94436072 GCF_963971535.1 Notolepis coatsorum
TGGCATCACTGACTGTAGGTGTGTGCATACCAGTATATATGTGTGTTTGTATATTGGTACAATTGTGTACGTGTGTGTGTGTGTGTGTGTGTATATGGTATGTGATGCTTTGTCACCATCTCTTGACATGTCGAGTGGGTGCTTGTAATGATTGTGTAGGCACTGATCACCTGGAGGTGGTGTAATGACTGTGCAGGCACTGATCACCTGGAGGTGTAATGACTGTGTAGGCACTGATCATGGAGGCGGTGTAATGACTGTGTAGGCACTGATCACCTGGAGGTGTAATGACTGTGTAGGCACTGATCATGGAGGCGGTGTAATGACTGTGTAGGCACTGATCACCTGGAGGCGGTATAATGACTGTGTAGGCACTGATCACCTGGAGGTGGTGTAATGACTGTGTAGGCACTGATCACCTGGAGGTGGTGTAATGACTGTGTAGGCACTGATCACCTGGAGGTGTAATGACTGTGCAGGCACTGATCACCGCCTGGAGGTGTAATGACTGTAATGACTGTGTAGGCACTGATCACCTGGAGGTGTAATCGACTGTAATGAGTGTCTGATGAGGCTCGCAGTGGGGGAAACAAAACATGCTGAGAAAAAAGCCTAAACAGCCTGGAAGCAGGATGGTTGTACGGAAGAGGCAATATGTTGGAGCCAGAGACAACATAGCAAACACTGGGTTTTTAAATGCAGTCGCTGCAAGTTAATCTTCCAGCATACTTCTATGAAATCTGCGTGAGAAAATAGTCTTGACGCAGATTTTTATCCCTACGGGCTCGTCCGGTGTGGACAGTTTGGTCTCTATGGGCATGTCCGGTGTGGACAGTTTTATCTCTATGGGCGTACCTGGTGTTGACAGTTTTATCCCTACGGGTCCGGTGTGGACAGTTTTATCCCTACAGGCGCGTCTGCCATGGATAGTTTTATCCCTACCTTCGTGTCCGGTGTGGACAATGCCGAAGCGAAGCGGGTGCTGTTCAGTATGCAGTAAAGCCACAAAGGAGCTTAACAAAAATAACAGTGTGCATTTGGTGAAGTGTAAACCTGCCAATCATGTTGGATGGGTAGGTGGGTTGCCATTCATTCATATTAGCGTGCAGTGTTTTTCCATGGTTCTCCCATGGGAAATGTGTGGCTCTTATCTAGTATTAGATGCTCAGGAGGATTGCTTCCTCCTTTCACACATTTGGCCAAGTAGCAACGCTGCATTCATCATCCACACTCAACAACTTCCCACCCTTCAGAGCACCTTTATTTCCCGTCACGTTACCCCCAGACACGTTACCCCCAGACACGTTACCCCCAGACACGTTACCCCCAGACACGTTACCGCCAGACACGTTACTCCCAGACATGTTACTGCTAGACACGTTACTCCCAGACACGTTACTCCAGACACGTTACTCCATACATGTTACTCCAGACACGTTACTCCAGACACGTTACTCCAGACACGTTACTCCAGACATGTTACTCCCAGACACGTTACTCCAGACACGTTACTCCCAGACATGTTACTCCCAGACACGTTACTCCAGACATGTTACTCCAGACACGTTACCCCCAGACACGTTACCGCCAGACACGTTACTCCCAGACATGTTACTCCAGACACGTTACCCCCAAACACGTTACTCCAGACACGTTACTCCAGACACGTTACTCCAGACACGTTACTCCCAGACATGTTACTCCCAGACACGTTACTCCCAAACACGTTACCCCAAACACGTTACTCCAGACACGTTACTCCAGACACGTTACCCCCAGACACGTTACTCCAGACACGTTACTCCAGACACGTTACTCCAGACACGTTACCCCCAGACACGTTACTCCAGACACGTTACTCCAGACACGTTACTCCCAGACATGTTACTCTCAGACACGTTACTCCCAAACACGTTACCCCAAACACGTTACTCCAGACACGTTACTCCAGACACGTTACTCCAAACACGTTACTCCAGACACGTTACCCCCAGACACGTTACCCCCAGACACGTTACTCCAGACACGTTACTCCAGACACGTTACCCCCAGACACGTTACTCCAGACACGTTACCCCCAGACACGTTACTCCAGACACGTTACTCCCAGACACGTTACTCCAGACACGTTACTCCAGACACGTTACTCCCAGACACGTTACTCCAGACACGTTACTCCCAGACACGTTACTCCCAGACACGTTACTCCAGACACGTTACTCCAGACACGTTACTCCAGACACGTTACTCCCAGACACGTTACTCCAGACACGTTACTCCCAGACATGTTACTCCCAGACACGTTACTCCAGACACGTTACTCCAGACACGTTACTCCAGACATGTTACTCCCAGACATGTTACTCCCAGACACGTTACTCCAGACACGTTACTCCAGACACGTTACTCCAGACATGTTACTCCCAGACACGTTACTCCAGACACGTTACTCCCAGACATGTTACTCCCAGACATGTTACTCCCAGACACGTTACTCCAGACACGTTACTCCAGACACGTTACTCCAGACATGTTACTCCCAGACACGTTACTCCAGACACGTTACTCCCACACACGTTACTCCAGACACATTAATCCCATACATGTTACTCCAGACACGTTACTCCCAGACACGTTACTCCCAGACACGTTACTCCAGACACGTTACTCCAGACACGTTACTCCCAGACACGTTACTCCCAGACATGTTACTCCAGACACGTTACTCCAGACACGTTACTCCAGACACGTTACTCCCAGACACGTTACTCCAGACACGTTACTCCAGACACGTTACTCCAGACACGTTACTCCCAGACACGTTACTCCAGACACGTTACTCCAGACACGTTACTCCAGACATGTTACTCCAGACACGTTACTCCCAGACACGTTACTCCCAGACACGTTACTCCAGACACGTTACTCCAGACACGTTACTCCAGACATGTTACTCCAGACACGTTACTCCAGACACGTTACTCCAGACACGTTACTCCCAGACACGTTACTCCAGACACGTTACTCCAGACACGTTACTCCCAGACACGTTACTCCCAGACACGTTACTCCCAGACACGTTACTCCAGACACGTTACTCCAGACATGTTACTCCAGACACGTTACTCCCAGATACGTTACTCCAGACACGTTACTCCCAGACACGTTACTCCAGACACGTTACTCCAGACACGTTACTCCCAGACACGTTACTCCCAGACACGTTACTCCCAGACACGTTACTCCAGACACGTTACTCCCATACATGTTACTCCAGACACGTTACTCCAGACACGTTACTCCAGACACGTTACTCCCAGACATGTTACCCCCAGACACGTTACTCCAGACACGTTACTCCAGACACGTTACTCCAGACATGTTACTCCAGACACGTTACTCCAGACACGTTACTCCAGACACGTTACTCCCAGACACGTTACTCCCAGACACGTTACTCCAGACACGTTACTCCAGACACGTTACTCCAGACATGTTACCCCCAGACACGTTACTCCCAGACACGTTACTCCAGACACGTTACTCCCAGACACGTTACTCCAGACACGTTACTCCAGACACGTTACTCCCAGACACGTTACTCCCAGACACGTTACTCCCAGACACGTTACTCCAGACACGTTACTCCCATACATGTTACTCCAGACACGTTACTCCAGACACGTTACTCCAGACACGTTACTCCCAGACATGTTACCCCCAGACATGTTACTCCCAGACATGTTACTCCCAGACATGTTACTCCCAGACATGTTACTCCCAGACACGTTACTCCAGACACGTTACTCCCATACATGTTACTCCAGACACGTTACTCCAGACACGTTACTCCAGACACGTTACTCCAGACACGTTACTCAAGACACGTTACTCCCAGACATGTTACTCCCAGACACGTAACTCCAGACATGTTACTCCCAGACATGTTACTCCAGACACGTTACTCCAGACACGTTACTCCCAGACACGTTACTCCTAGACACGTTACTCCAGACACGTTACTCCAGACACGTTACTCCCAGACATGTTACTGCTAGACATGTTACTCCAGACACGTTACCCCCAGACACGTTACTCCAGACACGTTACTCCAGACACGTTACCCCCAGACACGTTACTCCAGACACGTTACCCCCAGACACGTTACTCCAGACACGTTACTCCAGACACGTTACTCCAGACACATTACTCCCAGACATGTTACTGCTAGACACGTTACTCCCAGACACGTTACCCCCAGACACGTTACTCCAGACACGTTACTCCAGACACGTTACCCCCAGACACGTTACTCCCAGACATGTTACTGCTAGACACGTTACTCCCAGACACGTTACTCCCAGACACGTTACTCCAGACACGTTACTCCCAGACACGTTACCCCCAGACACGTTACCCCAGACACATTTATTTGGAAATAGAATGACAGCGTTATAACTTTATTATTTGTATTCCTTACATCAAGCAGGCTGTAATATTCTGTTGAATATCAAGTGTCACCAAACAGCAACATTTTATAATTTTTTTTAATTGTCATCAAAGTTACACAGGTTCAGAGTAAGGTTATTATAACATATCCTAATAAAAACTATAAAATAATAATGTTGTAAAGTACATTTATATTCAGAATGTAACAATTTGACAAAAACCACCGATATGAATATGAAGCATTGTAACTTTCTGACATCTGAAACCAGTGGGACTTCAGAAACTAGAGCACATCCTATTGGTGTCAGTTGCCCCATTTCTCTATGTCATTACTGTATAAACAGATTGTCTCGTGGAAGGGGATTAGGTTACCAAAATGAATGGGGATTTAGCCGTTTTTATCTATCGTAACATCTGTTTCGTAAAATAAACAAAGATATCATATTCATCAGCTAATATCACACTCCAGCTCCACAGTTCAGTGTGTGACTTATACCAAATCATTCCAGGGGAGAGGGTCCCTCTTTTTTCTAAAGGGGACATGTAAGGCTATATCCTTCCAAATCCAACAATCGTATATGACTTCATTGAATCTGTAGAACATGTTTGTTGTGTCTTTTTGCCAAAAAACGAGTCAAAGTCTAATTTTAATCATTTATTTCCAAGTACCTCTTTCTTCCCTTGTATTGAACAGGTTTTTTCGATTGGCTGTAGCAACACACCACATTTTAAATTAATTATTTTCTTCCCTGTCTGGCTATCCCACACCCAAGAGTAAAACACTTACACATTGGGCAGTACATTGGGTAGGCAATGTTCCTGGCTCCAAAAAGCACAGCTAATTTGATTAATCAAAGCTAATTGATGGATTGTGTCCTTGGGTCTGACATCACAAAGGGACAATCATTTTGAACAGCAAGTTTGCACTTTACCATCATTAAATAACGCCTAAATAACACTTCAGACAGAAAGGGTCATTCAGCCCCCCCATCCCCCAACCCCCACCCCTCTAAAGAATTAGTGCAACAGACGAATGTATTGTCTTGCAATATGACTGAAGGGTTTAGGATTATGCTATGATTTCATAGATGGTTGGTCACAGAAGCAGGGGTCACAAACCATTAGACTAACAAAGGGCTGGGGGTTACATTGCTTTCTGGGTAAATGAGTCATTACACATGACAAGAGAAATGGTTAGCTCCGTAGCTCAGAAAATAGCTGTGGTAAAAGCATGATTCATAAGACATAGATTGAAAAGTATCTGCCTGATTTGTACAAGTGATGTACAAATTAAAATGTAAAATCCCCCTAACAGGCACATAATCGGGGGGGGGGTCAGAAACACAAAAAAGCCCAGACCTCAGAGGATTAATAACCATCCATTATCGGCCTGTAGTCTAACTGTTTTAACTGATATTGTTTGTTGTTTTGTATGATTGCATTTCTATTTCAGCTGTTTTGCTTGTTGACTGTATGTTTGATGTCTTTGTTCATGCTCTGCCTAATTGCAAATTAGGGTCTCCCTCAATTGTTTCTCCATGTCTTAAATAAAGGTTTGCATGAATGAATGAATCAATGCTACAGTTGTAATGAAGAACATATCATATTACAATTGTAAAACTGACTATGGTTATTTCAATACAATTGCTGTTGTTTTCATTTCATCTAATTTCAGCAAGAGAGAGTGACATTTACGCACACATCAGCAAAATGTGTAATTTTGTGAAACAGAGCAATTTTGTGAAACAGAGCAATTGACCTATCTCAAACCCTCCGCTGTTTTCTTGATCCTCCAATCACAAGTTCACAACTGTTGCTTCCCAAGGGATTCTGAGCAGAGCCGGTGACACAGCAGCAGGGAGGACTGTGTGTGTGTGTGTGTGTGTGTGTGTGTGTGTGTGTGTGTGTGTGTGTGTGTGTGTGTGTGTGTGTGTGTGTGTGTGTGTGTGTGTGTGTGTGTGTGTGCATGCGTGCGTGCGTGCGTGCGTGCGTGTGTGTGTGTGGAGGTCGCAGCTGAATGCGCACCATTCTTAACACCTGAGCAAACACCCGTCTTAACTGCCGCCGTTAACGTAGTAATATGCAACATGTACTTGTGGATATTGTTCTGTGTGTGTGTGTGTGTGTGTGTGTGTGTGTGTGTGTGTGTGTGTGTGTGTGTGTGTGTGTGTGTGTGTGTGTGTGTGTGTGTGTGTGTGTGTGTGTGTGTGTGTGTGTGTGTGTGTGTGTGTGTGTGCGTGCGTGCGTGCGTGTGTGTGTTTGGAGGTCGCAGCTGAATGCGCACCATTCTTAACACCTGAGCAAACACCCGTCGTAACTGCCGCCGTTAACGTAGTAATATGCAACATGTACTTGTGGATATTGTTCTGTGTGTGTGTGTGTGTGTGTGTGTGTGTGTGTGTGTGTGTGTGTGTGTGTGTGTGTGTGTGTGTGTGTGTGTGTGTGTGTGTGTGTGTGTGTGTGTGTGTGTGTGTGAGTGAGAGAGAGAGAGAGAGAACTGCCGACAGCCAGGACAGTTTAACAGTGTAACAGTTTAGCTTTATAATTCAGTGGTTCTCAACCTGAGGGGTCGGGATGTGTGATGACTTGGGGGGTATCGTGAAAAGTTCATGTTCAAATCATGTTTGTAATGTTTTCTTTTGTTTTCTTGTGAAATAGTTCATATTTGAGGTCGAAAGCATTCATCCAATCGTTAATAAAGTTAAATAGCCAGAAAGAACGGAGGGCTAGGGCCTCCACGGGTTGCGTTTGTTAGAGCTGGCGGACACTATGGCGTTGTAACTCCGATTAAAGAATCACACAGAGGCGTGCTGCAGTTATTGGTTGTATTTGGGAACAGAAAGGTGTGTGTGGTTGTCTACAAGGGAATACAATACAGTATACATTAGTAAACCGGGTGTAAAGATACATTCTATTCACTAGAGGTAGTGAGTGAGTTATACAGCCTAGGCTAGCTCACGTGCGGCTAAGCTAACGGCGCAGCCTCTCGAGAACAGAGAGAAACAGCGTCGACAGGAATAGATCAATGTGAACATACTGTAAAGGTAGAGTAAGCTGAAGGAATGAATTAGGCAGGCCTAAACATAGGTACCGTACTCACGTGTCATTTACGCACACGTTCCTCAAAGGGACAGATCTTACTGCTGCAGCAGCCGCACCATCAGGCAGCAGCACAGAGAACAGCTTGTGCACACGTTTGACGGAGAAACTCTTAAAGGGCCAGTAACGTTATCAGAAGACTAGAGTGCAACACTAGCACATCACGCTGAACGATTACACTGGCATAAATCAATTACCCTTTCCTGTCAACAACAACATATTAAAGAGCTATTACGGAACAAAGTAGTCTTATTAGCAGGGCTTTCCTACACAGCCGCACCCAAAAGTCTACTTAGACCTTTTGAACTAAACAGGAAAGTCTCAGGGGTCCTCTGTATCCGGGAGACTCGGGAGCTGCACCGGCCGGGACGCGTGAATATTAAAGGCAACCAACTTGTGTTCAGACAGAGGTGTTTATTTATATTAATAAACATATCTACTAGAAACACTGGTGTTCTGTTGTGTGACTGTACTAAACTCTTCCACCACATGACCGACATTTGACATACAGTACACCTCCTATCTATGTTGGGATTATGTTTGGTCATGACAAAACAATAAAAATCGCTACTGTTAGTAACTGCCACCACCCACTTCAATGACAGAGCTCTCATATTTGCGAATGCATAAACTATATCTTAAATTATGGCGATGTGTCTAATATGGCTGTCGCGAAGTCATTAATAAGCGACAGCCATATTAGACACATAGCCATAATTTAAGATATAGTTTATGCATTCGCAAAATATGAGAGCGCTGTCATTGAAGGGCTTCCTACAACGGAGCGCTGCTGCTGCTGGAGCTGAACCGAGTCAAGCCGCGGGCGGCGCACGGAAGCCGGGGATAAACCACCGCGTCGCCCCGCTGGCGCTTCAGTATGGGGGTACATTTCTATCAAAAATAAACAAACGCAAAAGTAGAATCCACAATCGTAAAGTAGAATCCACAATCGTAAAAACTATCCACACAATCATAAAAACGATCCACACAAACATACCTCTCAATTTGTGTTTCATAAATCATAAAAACACGCTTGATTTGTTTATATTTACGTACGGGATTCTAAAAACAGCTTGATCTGCTTAGTTTTACGTACAAAATTATAAGGACACACTTGATCAACTTGGAGTTACGTACGGAATTTTGAGACAAATATTTAGCTGTTTTCCCCGTGGGGATTCGTGTGTGACGCTTCTTCTTCTTAGAGGTCCATCAAAAATAAACAAACGCAGAAGTAGATTCCACAATCATACAAACGATCCACACAAACACACCTCTCAATTTGTGTTTCATAAATCATAAAAACACGCTTGATTTGTTTATATTTACGTACGGAATTCTAAAAGTTACGGACAGAATTAAAAGTTATGGACAGAATTTTGAGACAAATATTCCACTGTTTTCCCCGGCGGGGATTCGTGTGTGCGTCTCTACAATTCGTAGCCGCATTTCTGCAGACCCCTCTCTGATTGGTTGAGGACATTTCTGCAGACCCCTCTCTGATTGGTTGAGGCCATTTCTGCAGACCCCTCTCTGATTGGTTGAGCGAAGCCCCTCTCTGATTGGCCCCTCTCCGAATCCCGGATCCCAGTTTTCTGATGAATAGCCCCAAAACATGGACATTTATACGCATGGAAGTATTGATTACGCCATAACGAATCATTAAAAAAATATACAGTTAACTGGAATATGTTGTGTGTGCCTTTACACATATGTTGGATAGGATTATGTAATTGGTTTGTATAGCTTCGCGTATAACGTTATTTCGCGTGACTTCGCGGTTTATTCATAACGTTATGCACATTTCACAACACAGCCAGCGTTCAACTTGTTTACACTCCCCACTTACTGTACAATGTAACATTTAGATTAACCCAGTTAATGCTTTAGACAGTTACAATGTAACATTTAGATTAACCCAGTTAATGCTTTAGACAGTTACATTGTAACATTTAGATTAACACAGTTAATGCCTAACTGTACTGTCTATCTGTATGTCATATGTTACGATGAATTGAAAATGGGGGACCCTGATGTAAACAAGACGAAAGTCTTTCTCTGGTCTGCATCCCCTGGCCTTAACAATTGTATGTATTGAGCTGTACTACTGTACCCATTCTGCAATCTGTTAATAAAGTTTTCAATCAATTCAATCAATCAATCAATAACTAGACAGTTACAATATAACATTTAGATTAATTAACCCAGTTAATGCCTTAAGAGAGAGAGGCTGGTGGTCAAGTCAAGAGTTTTATTTGTCACAAGTTGTTTATTTGCATAAAAGTTTACAATGATTATGCAACGATGTGCATAATACAATAGCAATAACATATAATAGAATCCAATAGAACGACATTGTGCAATAAAACAAGTAAACAGAGTAGGGCATATCGGTATATGTACATAAGTTATTTAGGTCCCGTC